>NW_024609835.1:38635566-38765566 GCF_016920785.2 Ixodes scapularis | reverse complement strand
TCAGTCATTTTTAGAGACTTTGACCTCGTGAAAAGCGCAGTAGTGCGCTAAAGTTAATTCGTGGAACAGGTACAAGGCTGGGGCTAAATAAGAGAGGGAAAAATTACATAATTAAAATAACAACAAATAACAGAGAAAACAATTTCATTAGACGTTTCGCCTCCCATGCGGGAGGCATCATCAGTAGTTACACAGCAAATGCAGGGTTCAACCTCAACTCAACGCTATTTATCACGAATGTCCGTGTAAGCTTCGTGGAGAGGGCCGCGGTTTTTGTTGCACACGGATGTGTCCCTGCGAACAAACCACGATTCTAGGAGCTTTCGGGGCCCCCATCAGTCCTCCCTCGCCAAGGTCGTCGCGGCCAGAAAGTCGAAAGAATGCCCCATTGTCCACGCATGGTCCACCAGTTAGTCTTCAGTCGTGTCGCGTGGGATGCGTACGTGACATCACGCTTGTGGTCTTTGAGTCTGGTATCTCTCCGTCCGGTTTCACCAATGTAGGACGCTGGGCAGTCACTGCGGGGGATCTTGTAGATAACGCCTCTTTGGACGTTCGCCGGGGTTGGGTTCTTTGGTTTGGAAACGGAATTTCCAATAGTTCGGTATGGCTTGAAAACAGTTCGGATGCCAAGGGGCCTCAAAGCGTGACTGAGAGGTTCGGAGACTCCTTTGACATAGGGGATGCACACTACATTCTTATCTCTTTCCCTTTCACACGGTTGAACATTTTGTTTCATTTTGTTTTTGACCTCGTCAACAAAACGCCTTGGGTAGTGACGTTTCACCAAAGCTCCCTGTAAATGAGTCATCTCATTTGCGCCATCGAGCTCATTAGATGACACGGTATTTGATCTCTGTACAAACGATCGCACTACTGATTTCTTGTGTTGCACTGGGTGATGGGACAAAAAATCCAAAAAATTATCTGATTCACATGGTTTGCGGTACACACCCGTTTCAATCCTGTGGTTCGGTTCGCCTGTCCTCATTACAGATACATCTAGGAAGGGCAATTTGCCCTGCTGTTCTGACTCGCAAGAAAACTGTATCGCGGGGTGAACACTGTTTAACTCCCGGTGAAAATCATTAGCATGACTTTTATCTAAAATGACGAAAGTGTCATCCACATAGCGGCGGTAAAATTTGACCGGGAACAGAACTTTTTTCAGCACTTTCTTCTCAATATGCTCCATAACGAGATTGGCAACACTGACAGATACCGGGCTCCCCATCGGACACCCGTTCACCTGATGATACGTCTCCCCACGGAAGGCGAAGAAACATTGGTTTAAGCAAAAAGGCAAAATTAAAATTATATCATCAGCGTGAAGTGACGTGCGTGCTCTTAGGCTTTGATCATCAAGTAGACGCTCGCGTGCGACATCAATGGCAACATCGTTAGGAACTTTAGTGAAAAGGAAAACTACATAAAAAAAAAAAACATGCCTTCATTAGGAAGGAGGGTCTGGGCGCGGAATATCTGAACGAATTCTTGGGAATTCTGCACACAAAGACAATTTTTGCCTGTCACCGGTGCCAGTAGCTTTACCAAATATTTTGAGAGGTCGTACGTGGGGCTACCGATAAAGGATACAATCGGGCGGAGAGGACATTCTGGTTTGTGCACTTTAGGTAGGCCGTACATTTTAGGTGTGCATCCGTCGGAGGAAAATAGGCGGCGTTACAGAGAATCATTTATCCTACCCTTCTTTTGAAGTTCCCGGAGATGATCAACTAACGAACGTTCGGTTTTCCCAGTTGCGTCGCGAGCTAGTTTGACAAAGTGTGCGGGATTACTAAGACCATTATACATTTTCTGGTCGTAGTCGGTCTTGTCGGGAATCACCATTCCCCCACCCTTATCAGCCCGTACAATGACGATCGACTCATCAGCTCTCAACTCCTGCAACGCCTTGCGTTCATGCTGGTCCAGGTTTGGCTGCGGCGGCTTGGCATTGTTCAAAATGGACAACACTCGACTTCGGGCAAGGTTGACGCCAGTCTCGCTAGATATGTGGCGGAGTTTCTCCTCGATTTCGACAATGAAGTCACGCTTGGGGACGTATCGAGGTGCCATTGGAAAGTTGAGACCTTTTGAAAGAAGACTCACGTGGTGGTCCGTCAATTCCTTGGAAGAGTAGTTGAACACAGTCCTTTTCTCGTTCTGGGAAGTTGGTTCCGGGGGCATTAACCGTGCGAGCTTCTTGTTGTGCAGTTCTGACTGTTTGTTCTTTTCCATTTCCTCGGCCTGTTTCCGTGCGACGAAAATACTGCGGAGGTCATTATACTAAAGCACGTGTCGAAGGTTCCGTTCCGCCGTCGCCTGTCGTTTTTTGGCGTGGTTGATCCGTTGCTTGTTATCCTGAACACGGCCCTTGACACAGTTCAGGCTGAAAGCTCAAGCGAGCTTGCGTCCGTAGGGGGTATCCACCTGCGGCTTGCAGCGCAGCCTTTGAGGAATGAGGCCACGTTAGTAATTCCGCACACTTTGTCAAACTAGCTCGCGACGCAACTGGGAAAACCGAACGTTCGTTAGTTGATCATCTCCGGGAACTTCAAAAGAAGGGTAGGATAAATGATTCTCTGTACCGCCGCCTTTTTTCCTCTGACGGATGCACACCTAAAATGTACGGCCTACCTAAAGTGCACAAACCAGAATGTCCTCTCCGCCCGATTGTATCCTTTATCGGTAGCCCCACGTACGACCTGACAAAATATTTGGTAGAGTTACTGGCGCCGGTGACAGGCAAAAATGGTCTTTGTGTGCAGAATTCCCAAGAATTCGTTCAGATATTCCGCGCTCGGCCCAGACCCTCCTTCCGAATGAAGGCATGTTTTCTTTTGATGTAGTTTCCCTTTTCACTAATGTTCCTAACAATGTTGCCATTGTTGTCGCACGCGAGCGTCTACTTGATGATCAAAGCCTAAGAGCACGCACGCCACTTCACGTTGATGATATAATTTTACTTTTGCGTTTTTGCTTAAACCAATGTTTTTTCACCTTCCGTGGGGAGACGTATCATCAGGTGAACGGGTGTCCGATGGGGAGCCCGGTATCTGTCAGTGTTGCCAATCTCGTTATGGAGCATATTGAGAAGAAAGTGCTGAAAAAAGTTATGTTCCCGGTCAAATTTTACCGCCGCTATGTGGATGACACTTTCGTCATTTTAGATAAAAGTCATGCTAATGATTTTCACCGGGAGTTAAACAGTGTTCACCCCGCGATACAGTTTTCTTGCGAGTCAGAACAGCAGGGCAAATTGCCCTTCCTAGATGTATCTGTAATGAGGACAGGCGAACCGAACCACAGGATTGAAACGGGTGTGTACCGCAAACCATGTGAATCAGATAATTTTTTGGATTTTTTGTCCCATCACCCAGTGCAACACAAGAAATCAGTAGTGCGATCGTTTGTACAGAGATCAAATACCGTGTCATCTAACGAGCTCCATGGCGCAAATGAGATGACTCATTTACAGGGAGCTTTGGTGAAACGTCACTACCCAAGGCGTTTTGTTGACGAGGTCAAAAACAAAATGAAACAAAATGTTCAACCGTGCGAAAGGGAAAGAGATAAGAATGTAGTGTGCATCCCCTATGTCAAAGGAGTCTCCGAACCTCTCAGTCGCGCTTTGAGGCCCCTTGGCATCCGAACTCTTTTCAAGCAATACAGAAATATTGGAAATTCCGTTTCCAAACCAAAGGACCCAACCCCGCCGAACGTCCAAAGAGGCGTTATCTACAAGATCCCCTGCAGTGACTGCCCAGCGTCCTACATTGGTGAAACCGGACGGAGGAGAGATACCAGAAGCGCGAGACACATGGACGGCAGAATCGTCCGATCCGACGTCCAATCCGACAGTACGAACGCCGCTCCGAATCGCCGCACGCGACAGTTTGAGACAGACGCTTCCGAACTTGCATGCGACACGACTATCCGTTCGGCTCCGCCCAGGAGATCCAAGCACTCAAGCGGAGGTCCGCGTTCACAGATCTCTGGTCCTAGATTGACGGTTTCGCTCACACGAGCGTAGTTAGAAGCTCGTTGTCGTTAGCGCGTGCATTCTTTGCCGAAGCCATATTTCTCGAATGGGTCAGCGGGATCCACGCTTCCGGCTTCCCATCGCCGTTCGCTTCGTCCCGCCAGACTCAGTGCGTCATCATGACGTTCGCGCTAGCTGTGCTGTCATTGGCTGGACGCATCCGACAATCCGTCCGCCGTGCGAAACTATCTGGCGCGTTAGACGCACGTCGGATCGCCGATCCGGCGTCTGAAGCGACCAAATTTTTCGGATCAGGCAGTCGCATTGCCGGATCGGACGTCGGATCGGATGGATTTTTCGCGCATGTGTCTCGCGCTTAAAAGAACACAAGCGTGACGTCACGTACGCATCCCACGCGACGCGACTGAAGACAGAACTGGCGGACCATGCGTGGACAATGGGGCATTCTTTCGACTTTCCGGCCGCGACGACCTTGGCGAGGGAGGACAGATGGGGGCCCCGAAAGCTCCTAGAATCGTGGTTTGTTCGCAGGGACACATCCGTCTGCAACAAAAACCGCGGCCCTCTCCACGAAGCTTAAACGGACATTCGTGATAAATAGCGTTGAGTTGAGGTTGAACCCTGCATTTGCTGTGTAACTACTGATGATGCCTCCCGCATGGGAGGCGAAACGTCTAATGAAGTTGTTTTTTCTGTTACGTCAAGTCGGTGTTCTTATTTTAATTATGACGTCTCCCGGCTTTTGGAGTATTTTTGGAAAAATTGCGCGGGCCTCTTACCACAACCGCTAGCCTTGTACCTGCTCCACAAGTTGTAACTTTAGCGCACTACTGCGCTATATGAATATGTATTCATATAGCATAATACATAATGAACTGAATCGGGTGATTTAGAATTATACTAATGATATTTAATAAATCTGAACACTGACCAATCAACTCTATATTTACGGTGGCGCAACGCATGTTTCAGATTTTTCAGAACATTGGCAACGATGTATACAAAACCCTCAATTATCCTACTGGTGTACTTATCTTCATCGTTTCTCCTCAACGTGTGTGACTCAAGAGGCCCTAATAACCCGACAAAGGAGTTCTACAATGTAGGTAAATTGTGTGCATTCTGATGTCTTACGTGTATTAGAATATGCTTATCGATGTACTACGTCGAAATAAAATCGAAGGTAGACTTAAAATATGACTGGGGCTAAGACGGTCTGCTTTATATTCAAAATATGTTTGCTTCAGAATGAAGTGTTGTCTCCCCTTACTAGATAGAGTAAAATATACACGCTATCACAATCCCTGCGTACTCGTTTTCCTTATAAACTTGTTGACATAATTTGTTTGAACCGCGTATAGACTGTTATTATAGTTAATTTTCCCCAAACAGCAGACAGGACCTTAACCCCAATACTCTTTTACACCTTTTTATTTTCCACCAACCAAACTATGCCAGAAAAAAAGACATATACGCGAACATGACAATTTTAAATATGTATAAATAAGACGAGTGCGAAAACTAGTCTATTGACTTTATTGAAAAGTCCGATAAGAAATAGTTTATAGGAGTTAATTGGAGTTATTGTAATCCAAACAGGGTTTAATGTTTATTGAAGCACAGTTCATCCCAATACAATATGAGGTTATTGGTTTTGGGCGACAGTTTATGGAATACAATATGTCGTATCCTCCTCTACTTATGGGAATGCGCGACAACATCTGTTGCATGGTACGAAGTTGAAAGTGGACAGATTTTAAAATTTTCTTGCACATATCTCGATCTGTGCACAAGAATATTTATCGATAATAACAAATCCGAGTGCTAAAAATATTTATTCATTGTTTTGGATTAAATCACAAATAACTTCAAGAAACTAGCGAGCTGGTGTTTTCAGGATCGAGTTGCAGTCTCGGACATTGGCAATCTGGGTCGCTAAAACGACGTATCCCGCCGTCTGCTTGTCTCACCTAACCCCTCCCCTCCCCCCCCTCCCCCCCCCCTCCCCCCCCCCCCCTCCCCCCCCGCGCACGCTCCCACGACAAACCTTTTCGGGTAATTCTCGTAATACTAACATTCCGTGACGAGGCACGAGGTGCTTTCACCCTTCAACAACATAAACCGCGCATGAACTGCCGTGAAAGCGGAACTGCACAACTGAGCGCATTCATTGTACGATCGTACGTGCGCAATACCGTTGCGAAAACGTAAGCAAAGACTCCAAACACCTTCCCTAACACACAAACTCTAGGAGCCACGGTAACGAAAACACAATACGACACAAACAGAAATAACATCGAATTTTTCCTGGAACTGAGGCTTTGCCTGAAGTCACTGGCGTCACCACGTGATAGGGTCACGTGCCATGTACATCCTCTTAACAGTGTGATCGTACTCTGCGCTCCACTGCCCTATGGGCTCGCGCTCAAAAACGGTTCTCCCGTTCTGCCTCCTACTCCTGCGTCGGTGACGTTGGTGGGTGTCGTTGCCGACTGCCGGGGAAAAGGCGTCGTTTGAAAGTTTTTCGGGCTCTCGGCCGTGCTTTAGATAGAATGGCAACTCTCAAGTCTCAACTCACAAGCCAAATGGAACGTATAAAGCTACGGAGAAGTTAGCATTACTGTCTAAGCGTTTTCAAGTACTATGGCGCCCGACAGCGCCCTCTACTTTCTATTTGCGCGTATTCTCACGCTCTTCTGCACGGGCGTACCTGACTCTGGTTCGGCCTTTGACGACTTTTTGGCGCCGAGAGTGCTTGTTCTGTTGTATGGCGTAGGCGACATGAGTTTAACTCTCATGCAGTATGCATCTCTCGGCAGTTGCGTTACCCAGACGCCTTTCGTTAGCAGACCACCGCGCTAGGTAGTGAATTCACGCTCTCGTTTTTGTTACACCTTACCCAGGTAAGATGTTTTCTTGAAATTATGATACACGTATTGTACAGTCTCGAACCAAAAAAAAAATGCGAAAGACGGAGCGATAGCCTCTCGCGCTCATCGCAAACAATTTACGTAAATACATGCATTTTTTTCTCATCAATATGTACACAAGCTTGCTGAAGATGGTACAAAACTGCTAATCGTAAAATGAAGGCGAGAAAGACACTTGGGTCACAGAGTACACCCAGAGCTTGACTCTTGTCTTATGTTGGTTGCCCTTCCTCAGAAAGGTATAAGACCTGTGCACCGAAGAATGCTTCATTTGTTCGAGTCCGTGTGTTGTTACGAATACCTTGGTATTCACACAATATCCAAACTTTCGTGGAGCATTCAGATAAAGCACGCCATTAACAATGCTAACCCCATGCTTTGTATTCGAGAAGGAAAAGTGGATCGAAACCGTCCACTTTCCCTCCTACCCTCATGTGTTTCACAGGCGCGGATTACAAGCCTGAAGCACATTCGTATGTTATCTGTACCCCTTGGGCACAAAAAGAAAGTAATGACATTTCCTTTTCTACTTGAGAGGATGTAGGACCGTGTCTTCTGAAGCAACGCTTGTTATTTATTATTTAGATCTTGACCTTGATTCATTATTATGGGCTACTTGCATTATGAATTACTGTTTTGTTTAACGGTGGCACTCATATTAGCGACACATGGCTATCAGGTGCGTACAAAGCAGGAGTTAAAAGGTCAAATTTAAAGTCAAAGTTATTTTTCGGCTTAATGTCAACACACCCCGAACACCTGAGGCAACCAAAAGGCGGAAGCCCGTACTCCAAGTGCTGGCTGCCTCCTCGGGTGGACTTTAGTCTTTAATGGTAATTTTATGCAATGAAGTAATTTAAATTTTAGAGCAGCAGCGAGCATGCACGACACTCCAGGGATAGTCCTTTCGGTCGACAGAAACAAGGTGGCCTCAACAGCCATCGAAGGAAAGGGGATGGGACTTCTTGGCGTCAACATTTCGCCGACTGCGCGACTGTGGCATGGCCAAGCAGTTTTGACTGAGGTATATTATTAGAATATTATAAAGCTTTTATTTGACAAGAGTGATAACTCTAAGAACCCAACCTAATATAGTGTACGGCCAAATATGACTGACATTTCCGCCTTGCTAAAACAATTCAATGCAGCATTAACCCACGAAGTGAAAGTTCATCTGTTGCAAATTATGTCACGAGTGGAACAGATCTCAAATACTTCATATTCTCGAAGTTTCGCAGGTCAATTGATCCTCCAGACAGGACAAAGCAAGATGGCGTGCCGTGACGAATCACCGACATATGGCCCAATACGTTAGAGAATACACAGAAAGAACAAAACACATGAAGGACGAACACAGACACACACAGTTCTATGTTCGTCCTTCATGTGTTTTATTCTTTCTGTGTATTCTGTAGTTTTCAACGCGCTCTGCTACGCGCACTCCATTAGACTTTAGTCCTTTTTTTTTTTTTTTTTTTGCCGGGTAAAACACCTTTTTGTTTGTGTTGTTGGGCAGGTTAAACTCTCCTCATCACAAGCCTGCAGACAGTCACTCACACGGCCTGCTGGTTGTCGGAAGTCCCCCCTTATTTTTATCGACACCAGTCTTCTGAAAGCAAGAAGAGGAAAGAGATTAGAGCGGGGGAAAGCCGTGATGTTTGCATGGTTCATGTCCAAACTAGAAACGGACGGCTGGATAACAACTTTAATTTCGGATGCCAGAGCTGTGTCGCTTTACGCTATCGTCCACACCTACTGTTTGGCGGCCTTGAATACCTTTGTTGAACGGGCTGTTTCAATTATTATTGGTTAATGGCAGTGGCGTAGCCAGGAAAAAAATGTTCAGAAGGTGTTTTTGTTTGCTCAAACCAATCAAAATGCGAAAAAAAAGATGAGAAAGAGAGAGAGGGAGGAAAAGAAATTGAATAAACACAATTTTAGTTACTATTTTCTTATTTCTTAGAAGACCGAAATTCACCCTTTTTCGCCACATCTCGTTCGTTCAATATCTAACGAGGAAAAGTTTAACGGTGAACAAAGAAAACACGCAATCATAAAATATTATAATGGGATTTGAACAAAGAAGTCCAGACAGGCCCACAAAATATTCCGGTGCGTACACCTCTCTGCAGAACACTCGGGCATCCAATGACTAAAAAACTACAGAAGAATGCCAGAGAATAGGGAAGTTTAGAATACGATTAAACATAAAAACTGCAATGCGTACTGGGGCTATGAGCATTCCCCATCTGTGCGCAAACCAGAACTTGCCCAGGCAGTTTACTTAACGAAACGAATGCTCCGCACAGGCTGGAGATTTGCTCGAAGTCGAGGCTTGCGACAAAGAGACCGACGTCGTTCGCCACAACATCACTCTCACCTAGGGACGACGATGCTGCAAGACGTGAATGTGCCGACTGTATTGGAGACCTTAATGGCACGCTTGAAGTTGGAGGTTAATAATCATTCTTGAAAAAAAAAGCATGAAGCGAGAGCTTGGCTATAGAACTCATTACTTTCACGACTCACGTGTTGAACAGAAGGTTATAAACATTACCTATTGTAGCCATCAAAGAAGTCAAGTAGGTACGCGTTGAAACCAAGTGACAATGGGCATTCCAAAGTTTTGACGGTGCATATGCTGCCACTTTTCTCTCTCGCTGCTATTTGTTTCTTTTTTTTTTTTAAGGGGCTCTTTTTTGTTGGTTGGTGTGTTAGTGAAAATAAAGGAGTGCAGGCTAGTAAACTCTAAAAAAGGGGAAGACGAGACGAAAACAAGAAAAAAAAAACGCTACGCTGTTTGTTACTTCGTCGTCCTGTTTTCATTGTAGAGCTTGCTGCCCTGAAATCCACCTCTTTCCGGGTATTCCGGTTTGAGAGTACGCGACGCACATGTTGCCAGGCCAAATTAGGCCGGTAGGAAAACAACATCGTCATTTTACTGTGAGTGAATGGCGAGTTGTGGCTCGTGGTGAGGTTGTACGATGCCAACGAATTGTGTGGCCTTTGAGTGCCGAAATTGGCACAAGCCAGGGGAGGGGAAAAGTTTTTTCCGTTTCCCGTCGGCGAAGTACGACCCCGATCGTAGAGCGGCGTGGAATCGCGCGGTGAAGAGGGCCCGCTGGACGGACCCAAAAAAGCCTTGGGAGCCAAGGGAGCAATCCCGCTTATGCGGCGCTCACTTCGTCACTGGTAAGTCGTTTTAATCGCTCCTAAGAAGTGTAAATAGAAGACGATAGAAAGCTGCGTGATCATTACATTGCGGCTTCGTTAAACAGGAAAACCAATGCTGGACAAGCACCACCCCGACTTCGTTCCGACCGTGTTCGAGCACGCCAAAAAACAGCCGCCGCCTCTCGCTCGCTACATGCGATGGAAAAATCGCGCGTACACCGAAGGTACGAAGTGACGATAGTTGAAACTTGCGCTAGTTCTTGTACTCTTGCTATTTCTTGGCCGTGTCGTGTTCATGCGTTGAAGCTAGCTGTTTTACTTGAAGGCGGCTCTTTGATGTGTAATGATTTGCGGACCGATGGAGAAGAAAGCGCGAAAGGGCGGTTGTATTTCTGTGAAAAATGTTTTTTTTTTTGCTGTCCGTTTATTCCGTTCTACACGGAAAGCAGGAAACGTTTCTGCTTTCCGTGACATTTATAATAGAAACTGTGACTTGCAGCTTTTCGGCAGCTAAAAGCTAAATCGCAGTGCAAGCTTTTCTAAATGTCTTTTAAAAAGTGGTCCAAAAGCGTCTCGTACCAAAAGTAACTCCTGAGACCCTGTGCATGGCTTGAAGTAGCCTGCACCAGACACAAAATATAAGAATAGAAAAAACGTCTCTCCAGAGGATGCCGCTGATTTTCCGTAATCGTATGCATGCCTTGTTGGTTTTGTCACTAAAATATATGTTATCTTTAAACAACAAACCAGCTCCGACAGACGTTGCAGTTTCCACCAGCCCGCAGCCGGGATCCTCGCAGCTGGCAGGCCAGCCCTCAACAGCGGCGGCTGCCTTGCTCACACAAGGAGGATGCTCGCAGCAACCCCCCGAAGGTGTGAATTGTCTGATGCAGCTGATTTGCCGTAATCGTATGCATGCCTTGTTTGTTTTGTCACTAAGATAGATGTTATCTTTAAACAACAAACCAGCTCCGACGGACGCTGCATTCCCCACCAGCCCGCAGCTGGGAGCCTCGCAGCTGGCAGACCAGCCCTCAACAGCGGCGGCTGCCTTGCTCACACAAGGAGGATGCTCGCAGCAACCCCCCGAAGGTGTGAATTGTCTGATGCAGCTGATTTGCCGTAATCGTATGCATGCCTTGTTTGTTTTGCCACTAAGATAGATGTTATCTTTGAACAACAAACCAGCTCCGACGGACGCTGCAGTCCCCACCGGTCCGCAGCTGGGAGCCTCGCAGCTGGCGGGCCAGCCCTCACCTCCCGCTGACTTCATGATGGCGGCAGCCAAAAGTGTGCACCCTTGTCCGCCCTCCAGGGGACCTGATGAGATGTTCAGCGAGC
Source organism: Ixodes scapularis (assembly GCF_016920785.2). Classification (NCBI taxonomy): domain Eukaryota; kingdom Metazoa; phylum Arthropoda; class Arachnida; order Ixodida; family Ixodidae; genus Ixodes; species Ixodes scapularis. The sequence continues at coordinate 38,754,115 of NW_024609835.1, read as the reverse complement.
CCTCATGTTCAGAGCAACCTCCCAAAGGTGTGGATTGTTTGTACTTGGCCTTTTATTACAGCATACTCTCTATGTAAACGGGTTCAGCAACCTATGTGTAAGTAAGAATGTGGCATATGTGACTCAGTGTAGTCATTTGTGCCCTTTATGTAAGCAACAGGGCAGTTTTAATATGCATGTAGGAGTATTGCACTGTCAAGTTTAGGCATACACCATGACAGGTGATGACGATGGGTGTAGAACGACCGACAGGAATCATGAAGTTTTCATAGAGAATTCTATTACACACTTAAGTCCTGTTTTAGTCTTTCCTTGATACAGTAGCTTAGCTCCAAACCTTTGGCGGTTTCGACGAAGCTGGGCACAAGCTCGATCCTGAGATTAGATTACAACTCCTTGAAGGAAGCAAGGGGTGGTGGTGCATAGCGCGGCCTGTTCGTGAGCCTCACTTGCTCCGACTACCAACAGCTGCTGTGTGCCTTAACCGTCTTCGGCAAGCATTGATTTTAGCAGACGACGCCCAAGGAAATGGCGTCCGATTTTGCTGGCTTCAAACGTGGGCTTCGTTCGGAACGACATGGGGGTGTAGTGATATCAGTGCATGCTTAGATATTTTCACAATGCATTTCTACGGGCGTAAAGTGAAGAAAAAGGGTTCAAAGTAAGGACTTAACGCAGAGGGCTGGCTTTCTCCTGTGCCTAATATTTTGACGTGCCTTACACAAATGTTTTTGTAGCGTAAGCTACACTGGCCGAGGTTGAGCAGTTTCGCGTGGCTCCTGGAGAGCCGTGCTGCGCATGCGCGAGAAACAGTGACGTCACACGTGTCAGTCCCCGATGCACGCGCCGCGCGCATGCACCCGCTCGAGATCATGGCTCGCGCTGTCCGGTTGTTCTGGGTGGCAGCTTGGTTGCTTGATACATAACAACACGGCGCACATCATCGGATCTCAAAGTAGTCACATAATGCGTATACCATGTGTGTGTCACTGAAGCAGCAATAAGCATGATAATCACTCTAGTCCTAGACAACCAGGAAAGCTAAGAATAACCAGCTTTACCTAAGCTTACGCTACGTATCTCCTGGCATAGCCGAGCTAAGCCTTTGCAATTTTTTATTGGTTCTCTGACGGCTAGTTCTTTTTCTACATGTAACATGGTCCTAAAGTATCTATCTGTTGCTGTATCTGCAAGAAGTAACTCGGCAACATCAGCTTCCATGATCTTCACCTATATATGTGCGATTCCTTTACAGAAATGGAGCAGGACGCTGCAATGGCCCCGACCACAGCGGGTGTCAGTTCCGAGGCACTCAGGCTGCGAGACCTGAAACTGGCGGAAATGCAGCAGATGATACTGCATCTTCAGACCGAGAATGAGCGCCTCCAAGAGACCGTTGAAGTTCTGCAGGCGACACAGCTGAGAGTTGAGACCATCCGAGAGGATCCTAAATGCTGCATGTATTACATTGGGCTTCCCGAGTTTTCTGTCTTCCGCGAACTATATAAGTTTTTTGAACCTCGGGCAACCAGAATGACTTACTGGCACGGGGACGCCAAGACAAACGGTGAGATCAAACGCCGCACAGGGAAACTCGACCTAAGGGCTTACTCCCCTACAATAATGCCCAGAACTGGGTGATGTAGGTATTCGAATAAATAAATAAATAAATAAATAAATAAAAGGAACTTAACACCTAGTGTGAATCCGGAACACGCAGAGGTCGTTTTCATTTAGGTCGCATTAGAGAGAAAAATGAACCCTTTTAAGGGGTGGTAATGATTATACAGAGGTACAAGGCAATTTCCGACGGACGATGACGCAGACTTTCCAGAGAGCTTCCAGTGAAGCGTTCTAGTGGAAGGTGTTTCCATGTCAGATCCTACAATAACTGTCCGGGTCATATTGTGGATATTTCCCTAAGAAATATATGAGAAAGTCATGTTTATTTGAGGAAACTTCGGCTATATGTGAACGCCGTAGCTAAATGTTTCCCAGAGATATGAAATTGAGAAGCTCGAGACTTGGACTTTGCCGGAATTTCATTATGGTAATCTGCGCAGCCGCCAATGTCACACCAACCCAGGCACGTAGCTAATTTTTGTTTCATTTATTTTATAGACAATTTAAAATAAGCACACCAAATATTAAAAAATGAAATGATATGTTTCATGCCAAAAAAACCAAAAACGAAGCAGCCCCCTTTCTTCCTCCCCCCCCCCCCCAAAAAAAAAAAAGAACAAAACACGTTTTTAAAGACAGATTCACAAATTATTTACCTACAAATAAGTTTATGCAAAACGTCACAAAACATATCAAAATGCGCGTCTGAAATGTAGCTTACGAATACATAAATATATTGCTTATCCACTTTTGTAATGTTCTTAATGCAGAGACGTAAGTCATTTTTCTGAAAGTAGCAAAGGGTGCACGTCAATATTAAAACAAAACTCTAACTTCATTTCCTTTAAACCCCCCTAACTTCTTTCAGCGACTTGAACTAACCTGTGATGTCAAAATATATTGAGTAGCATTCAAACTGGAATTGAGAAAAGAGACAACAAACCTTCAGTCAAATTGATCTGGCTTGTCTGTTATAGGAGCTTTGCCATACGACGTGGGATCCAAAGAGATTTTGCCTAAAAACGACAGTCTGTGCAACGACTGGCTAAAGAAATAATAAAACAAACTCGGGACAAGGAAAGAAATGTTCGTCGTGCCTTGTCCTGAGTTTGTTTTATTATTTATGTTGCCAGTCAATGTTATTAAAAGCTCTTCCGTTAACGTACAACGGTGCTGCTCTATTGCAGAGCGTAGAAAGTCGTAATAACTTAAAACCATGGGACAAGAAACTATGAGAAAAAAGGACAACACAACAAAGAATTTCGAGAATAGCTGAGTTTATTTGACCACGCCAAAACAAGAAAAGATCTAGAAAACAGAACATGACGTCACGAAGATTTCACCGGACGTAGGTGACAGGCTAAATCCCTACAACAATAGACACGCTTCCGACAACGAGCATCCGCAAAAATAATCTCCGTCAACAACACGGGAACCGACCAACTTCCTAACGTCAGGGTGTTAGATTATGATGTTTCTTAACCAGCTCGTTTGCGTACATTCATTTCTTAGAAAGTCATACCGTCCCAGCTTTGTTTTAATTTTCTGTAACCTTTTGTTGTTTTTAATGGTGGCACCGAAAGCAATGGTCGGTCGCCGTCGAATAAAAAAAAAGTAAGGATTTTGTTTCTTATATGTTACTGTAACATGCTAATCAACTCCAGTAGAAAAAAAAAACACTTTATGAGCAGTCTGTCGTACGACAGACTGCTCATAAAGTGTTTTTTTCTTCTGCAGTTGATTTGCATACATATTTTGGTATGTCATTCTGTCGCTAGTGACACGAGCGAGCCTCCTGCAAACTTGTGTTTGGAAGTTTTTTTGTTTTTTTTGCCTTGCCTATTGAAAAGCAGACGTCTATGGACTATTTGATAAGGAGCTCTTAGGCCACAGCTATTTGGCGACTCCCGAAATTCTCCTTAGCTAAAGTTTCTGCCAAATTGCTTGCGCTGTCAAAACCCAGTCAACTCGACTCACAAGCTGCGTTTTGCATTCAGACTTTTCCGCCATATCTTGAAAGATTGTACTTTATCTGCCTATTCAGGCCGCTTACCTTATTTGTGTTGTCTTCCGGTGTGACGACCTGGAAATACCAGGGCCCTTGACGCGCGCCATTCGACGAAGTTTGACTATTACCTTTGCTGAGATAATCTCCCGAAAGTATTCAGGCCGCTTACCCTATTTGTGTTGTCTTCCGGTGTGACGACCAGGAATTAGCAGGGCCCGTGACGCGCGCCATTCGACGTGGCTTGACTATTACCTTTGCTGAGATAATCTCCTGAAAGTATTCGTGGTTTTTGTGGAAAATAGCTGGTGGGGTTCGGGGTAGGGGAAGAAACGGACATGTCTGTTCATTTACTTCGTTGCTGCGCTAAATGCATGCTCTCCTCAAAACGTACCCTAAAACAAGTCCTGGTTCTATCCGATCGTCGTTGAGTGACTGCCGTCGACATTGAAGAGTGGAAATATCGTGTTATCCGAGATTTTTCTCAAACCCTTTTCATATATGTGGCACCATGGGGTAAGTACCATATGTTGTTTGATCAACGACAATTGTTGAATTTCATGTTGCAAGCGGGAAATACCCATGTAGAATGGACTAATTTACTTCGAACCTCATTAAGGTGAATGCGTCAAAGACAAAACTGGTTTGTTTTAAAAATTAACTTAACGGGTTGAACTCCCACTTTCTGTAGCGCTACATACATTCAGCTGCAGATCTTGTGATTGTGAAATTATTGAATGTGTAAATCTGTAAAATACCTCGGAATATACATCGATAGTGATTTATCCTGGTGTACACTTTTGACCTATTTGTGCAAAAGTTAAGAAGCATTTCGTGCTTACTATACAATGTTAAAATGTTTCTGCCTTTCTCTGTTAGGAAAATGATAGCACAGGATTTGGCATATAGTTATTTACGGTACGGCATAACAGCTTTCATGGGATGTTCGTTGTTCTGGCGCGCAAGAGTTAATTCGTTGTTGAAAAGAATTTTTGAAAAGTGTCGGGTTTGACATGCCACTGCAGAAATATTTCAAAAACTTCAAATATCGTATTTTGAGGGGCTTTTTAGGGAAACCGTCGTGCCGCGTCTATTCTGGAGCCCCCCCCCCCCCCCCCCCCCCCCCCCCCCCCAATTTCAAACCCCCTATGTTCAACAGCGGCCAATGAGGCCATCTCTTCGTTTCGAGGTATGGTGAGCGTGTGAGAGCGTATTATGTGCCGCATATATTTAACCGCCATCCAGAATCAATGCTCCTTATAACGTCAAGAAAAAAACTTAGGAATGCGTTATGTAACTTAGAGGAATGAAGTCAAATTTTAGAGTAAATTTCGTTTTTATCGTGCTTTTTTTTTCGTTCTTATCCCCCCCCCCCCCCCCTCTTAAAAAAAAAAAAAATTGCGGTTGCAGTGCGTTTAAGGTGTTTGTTTAGTGTGTATCTTTTCGGTCTGAGTTAATACGCACTGCGGTTTCAGAGAACGGGAGTGCTATAGATTGTAAATTGCTTTCAATTAATCTTCTCATTATCAAATCTATATGATTTCGTCACCTGCCCAGCCAGGCACACAAGCCCTTGAGGCTTATTCCGGATCGCTATTGTATTTTGAAACATGCTTGTTCTATTAATAAAGCTATGTTCTGTTATTTTGGCTATCTTCTGTGGTCAAATATTTACGACAGTTAAGACCTTTGTACATTGACGTGGCTGAGCACTTGGCGGCGTAAAAACATCTGCGTAAAATGGGACAAACATTTCAGTTGGATCCGTTCGGTCATCTCGGACTAACCGAAAGTAGCTTACATTTGTATATTTTTCTTCCCAAAGATGGCAAAAGGCTTTCTCAAAGGCCTCCAAAATCAAATTTCAAATCAAAATTAAAACAAAAAAAAACATTAAGGCGCCACCAGTGTCCGGAATTGCGCCTACGCAGGCTGCCACAGCCCACTGATGACAAAACCCATAGCCCAACGCAGTCGGACAATACTGACGGACATTCTCGAGACCAGAGATCCGCGCTTTAAATCGCATGGTTAGAGGCTGCTACTGGAAAGATATAGTTGGTAACAGGGTGGGAACACATATGACACTTCACATCCAGCCCGTGATCATTGCCTTTTCCCGGGTTTTGTCTGCGCGTGCGGTGAAGTGTAGAAAGACACAGAAAGCTCACACTGGAGGCGAAGCATCTCCCGAGTTCTTAACCTGTCGCTGATTATAGATATAAAAATCACAGCTTCTCGCGGACTCACTAATTGCACTTTTTTTTTGCAGTTTTCGTGCGCCACCGACGTCCTGGATTTTTCGTCGTCGAGTTCAAAATTGAAAATTTTTGCATAGTTCATTTGAATGCAAAGTTCATAAGACAAAGACTAATGATTTAACACTCTCGTTTGGTGACTCATTGAATATGGAGTTCGTGCAGATTTTTAATCAATTCGACACAGATCACATACTTCCGTGTTTGTCTCTTGATTCATTACTCAACAACAACAGCATATATATATTTTTATCTTCAGTCAAAACATACCAAAAAGTTGTCCTTGCCAAGTAATCTGCTACTGATTGAGATTTCATCCCAGTGCAGTTTTATTAATACACGATAAAATAACATATTTATTGATTTCCAATTTCCGCAAAAGATAAAATATTGGGGTCCAATACGATAAGGGTTATTGTAATCCAATACTGTGCGCTTTGTTGCTATGGGTTTACAATCTCCATTATACGATACAGCTTATTAAGCTTTTTCAATAGGCAGAATATAAGCATATGCTCCCTCCTGATAGCTTAAAAAGCACAACTGATTTATTTGCCTGAGGTAATAGGGCTTATGGCGGGAAATAGTAACCCGAGCACTTCGCGTATAAATCTGCGCTACGAATTTTAAATGCGATAGCATTTCGTTCGGAAAATTCGAAACATTTCCTGCGCGTTAATATGTACGAATTGTTTCTTCATTCCTAGTGTAATGTCTTCAAATTATTTGTTCTCTTATAAAACAAATATTATGTGCATTGTACGTAGGCAAACTTCCAATCTAGGCAATGATTTCTAAATATAGGAATCCATGCTCAACTTGACCAATCATGCGAGTGGCCTACAAATGAGAACCAAGAGCTCGAGAATTGAACCAGCTTTAATATTATGCCGGCTAACATAGTATAGTGTCGGTATCTTAAGCAATCTTTCGTAGATCCTGCAATTTGAAATACAATGATATAGATGCCCTTTCATTGAGATTACCCTCCTCCATAATATAGTACAACAATTAAACTAAGCAAATACGTATAGATTGATACGTTTTGTCGCCTTTGAATAAATTCACTTGTCTTTAATATTGTAGCACGACGATAGCATAGCAAGAGGCGGACGCAGGTGCTAAATATTTTAGTTTTGTTTTCTTACTTTTCAAGGATATGCAAACAAGGCCTATCTTGATATACCAATGCTACGCCAACGGAAGCAGCGTTGATCCTCCGGACTCCGTAAATATTACAGTTCTTTTGGACGGGACTGATCCAGCAACACCGGTGGCCTCGGTCATCTTTTGGTCTGCATCAAAGGGAACTCCAAACTCCTACGTGAAGTGAGTATGAGCTTAGTCTCATTTAAGAAACATGATACGAGAACAATACATTTCCGTAGATGTAAACATGGATATCTGTTCTCGGATTTCCTATGTTATGAGACGCGCGATTCCGGAGCGTCTGATCCAGGGTGTAAGATAGACAGGCGGGGAAACGAGAGCCAATAGAGCGACCAGTTTGTGTCCCTCTCGGTTTTCTCTTTTTCTGTGGCGCCATCTATGTGGAGCACCGCGAACTCTCACTCCGGGTGGGTGACCGGTGGCGACGGGCTAAACTGACGGAGATGGTTTCTCGTGGATTTTCAATGGAGGACTGTCGTGCTCTCGGTTTATTTTGGGCACTCTCCCACAAAATTCCATGCAAATACGATTCCGATTTTTTTTTTCTCGCCGCAGCGCCATCTGTCGCAAATCGGCGGTACCCGCAAGCAGACGAGTACACAATCCGGTCACGGCGCTGCGGTAGACTTCTATGGGCCGTTTCCCCACTTGTCTATCCTACACCCTGGTCTGATCATTGAGTCAGTGTGATGTTGGGTGCTTTATTCCGGCCGAAATGGTTGTGTAAAAACTGCGCTTTACATATAAATGAAAGGGGTAGCGTGGTTGCCTCTCTCAAACAGCTTATTATTAGGTACATTGCGTTTAGTATAATACGTGTTTTGTTAGATAGACATAGTTAACTTGTGCATGCACCCGTGCGGTGCTTCCGTTTCTTACTATCCGCAAATGCGCCTCTAGGATAACTGGTAACTTTTACGCACCATCGCGCTTTCCACGGGCGCCATGTATTTCTAAAATTGAGCATTCGGCAGTGAATAATACGGTACAAATCGTTCTTCTTTGCAATAAAAAGTTTGCGATAAAGGTCATACACCGACGTTTCATAAAAAAAAAAAGCGGTGTGTAGATCTTCCGCACGATAACGATGGGTAGTGAAAACGTGTGTGGAAAATACTCCACCCAGTTTTCTGGGTGGCACAGATACACCGCTTGTATCGGCCTCTTCGAACGCCATTTCCACTCCACTGAAAGTGTCTTGATGTTCATGCTGATGAATATGACGTCCTCGTGAAGTGAGAAAAAATTTGCTTCAAATGCGGAGATGTTACGAAAGGTCGTGATCCTTCCCTGACAATGTTTATCGGGGAAACAAGGATTGAGCCGTTGCGACGCCCATGTGTGCTGAAACCAAGTCAAACATCGGCGACGGGGACTGCGACGACACCGGGCACGTGGGCGCTTCAAAAATAATTCTGGACCTGCTGATAAAGCTGTCATCCAGTATGAACGTTCTGACCGCTGAAGTAAGCCTTCTTCGCGCGGATACTAGCGCGCTTTTTTTTTTCATTTCATTTCATTTATTTACCTCAAGGGCACCTTTTAAGGACGCATTACATAAATGCGGTGGCAATAAATGGGAATACAATATAAAAAAGAAAAGTTTTGATTTATTTTTCCCCAGGAATTAGACCATTACGCATGTGATTGGGGATCAATCTGTCACTATTGAAATTACACATTAAAAAAAATGATAAACAGCAAGTTGAACAAAATAAGGTGCAGAGACTAATTAACGCTTTGTTAAAAAGAGCACTGAGTAATTGAGACGATGAAGGCAGGGAGGTGTTTCAATTCAAAGAGTGTCTGTGGTATAAAGGAATAGAAAAAAGCGTTGCTATTTGTTTGAGGGATGCCAACTTTATGTTGATGATCTGCTCGTGATGAACCATAGAAAGAAGCTCGAAGAACCTATCTCGCAGAACAGGGCTAGTGTGAAAAGCTTCGTCAAATAAGCTTAACCGAGCGTTCGTTTTTCGGTCTGATGGGTGTGGAACTGAAAGGTTAGTCTTCATGGAGGAAACACTCGACGTTCCATAATATTTGAAGAAAATAAAACGTACTATCTGCTTTTTATATCTTCAAGTGGTGCAACTAGCGGACTGCCCAGGATCCCAAATAGACGAGGGGTTCCCTAGTTTCGATCGATTGTGATTTATATTGTTAGGTACGTTATCTATGTGAGGTTTCCATGTTAGATTAGACGTGATATGTACATCAAGGTACTTGTACCATGAAACAGACCGCAGTGCAACTCCTTCAATATTATAATATGCAGGTAGTGTCGTAGATTGGATACGCTTATAAATTTACATTTCGCAATGTCTTGCTCGCGAAAACACCCGGCACAAAAAGCACGGTGTCCGCCCGGGCTTCTGGAACGAAGCTACTCGGCTTGTCCGGAGCGCTTGCTGATGCGAAGGATAGAGTTTAAGTAAATGTCCTGCAGCGATCCATCTAGGACGTGGCACAGGAGTTTCACGCGCGTAACAACCCGCCGGTGGTCCAGTGATTGTTAGCAAAGGCGCCTCAGTCGATCCTCGTACAACAGGCCGGGGGGGGGGGGGGGGGGGGGGGGGGGAGGGTGGCAAGCGGCTGATGTGTTTGTGACAGAAGAGTCCGTGTTGCGCGACGCTTGACTCCCTCCAGACGCTTAGAAAAGTGGGCTTGGTGAGAGCTCAAGATGAACGCACAGTATTCTAGGCGTGGGAGCACAAGACCTGTAAAGAGTGCCCGATTGATCTTCGCACCACAGAAGCACGACACCTTTCTGACAAACCCAAGGGTTCGACGTGCCATCGCCACAATGCTGGAAGTGTGCAGAGCAAAATCCAAAGTGGGCGTGAGTGCGACCCCCAGAATCTGAAGATGTGTAACCACAAACACAGAGTGCCAAAAAAAAAAAAAATAGCACGGCGGGTTCGCTTTTTTTAGCAGCTGAAGCGCACTTTCGTTGTGACTTAGTCGTAGGTGTTTGGAAGTGGACCCGCAATCGTGCAGTGAGAGATGGTTTTGAAGGCGGGAACTTGAAGAAGGATGTTCCAAGCGCGTCAACATTGTTGTGACATTCACGTATTGCACAAGTAGATTGTCCTCTGTCTTCGGTTTATTGTCAGCATACACTAACAAGAGGGTGGGTCCCAGCACAAAGCCTCGTGGTACACTTGAGAAATGACAAAGTCCTCAGACGAAGACCCATAGAACACCACCCTGGGAAAGCGATCGATAAGGAAACAAGCTTTTCAGCGAAGCAAGGGGGGACTTCAACCAGCCCGGCAAACTACTGCATAGGGTGATGGTCCGGCCTGTCGACCGCATCGCTGTAGTCGGGTTGTATGAGGTTCGTGGAAGTATCATCCAGCGCATTACTTATCTGGTGCATGAGGGTGTCCAGGGCAGTCTACAACTTCTGCCAGGTCTAACTGCGTGCTGCGATGAGGAGAGTGTGTTGCTGCCAGTCAGGTATTCTAAAAAAAGTTCGATTTAGCAGCCGCTTAGAAGTCCTGCAGAGGACCGATGCGATTGTATTGATTGTGAGTCCACACATCTCGGTACCAGAAGAGAACTGACTCTCGTGCTTTATGTCATGAGCCCGCGCCAGGCTCCGAGCTGCTGCTCGAGCGCCCGCGCAACACCGATACATCTTCCGCTCTTTAAAGAAAAGAAATACAAAAAAATAAGTACGAAAATAACATAACATACAAAGAATGCGGATAGCATTAAATAAAAAATAAACACACAAAAGAAACTATGGAAACTGTTCAAATGTTTTGTCGTAGGTTAGTCGACGCAGTGCGTGTCTGCTTCGTGATGATCTTCTCAGTGCTGGAGCCTCATCTGTCAAAGTTTCACCGGATGCTGTTGATGGATGTGTGGAACGATGGTCTGTATCTGGGTTACAGTGTGGTTGTGGAAGCTGTGGAGACTGCGAAGTCTGTGAAGGCTGCGGATTGTCGTGAGCGTCGGAGTGCTGCTGTGGTGAAGCGGCATCTTCATCCAGGCAATCATTGAATGCCTCCGACGTTTTCAACAAATGACGGCGGTTTCTCCTGTAGATCCTGTTCCGGTCGGTTTGGACAGTGTAGGAGCGTGGCCCGGCACAATTTGTTACCTTAGCTTTCTCAAACCAACCGCCTTTTCCTCGCATGCGGACGACGTCACCGCTCTTCAGGTCCTTCAGCGACGTTCCAGGCTTGTTTTGTTGCCTCTTGCACACAGATTTCATCGGGTGCGATGAGAAATCAGGAAGTTGTGCTCGCAGTTTTTTTCTATACAGCAACTCTCCCGGAGACTGTCCTCCTATCAAAGGGGAACACCGATAGTTCAAGAGACCGAGAAAAAAATCATTCCCTGCATCATCACATTTCTTTAAAATTCTCTTTGCAATTTGTACCCCTTTTTCAGCAAGACCATTGGATTGCGGAAAGCGGGGGCTTGATGTCACGTGATGGAAGTCATAAACCCTGGAAAACCGTTTCAACTCGGAAGATGAAAATTGTGGCCCATTGTCTGAGCAAACTTCTATTGGAATGCCGTGCCTTGCGAACCAGCCTGACAATGTATGGATGATGGTTTGCGAACAGGTGTCCTGGAGTCTTTCAACCTCTGGGTAGTTTGAATACGCATCAAACGCGACTAAATATGATTAACCTCCATAGACAAACAAGTCAATGCCAACACGATACCATGCGTAAGGAGGGGGCTCGCGCATCATAAGTGTTCCCGGGGTTGCTGATATGCAAACTTCTTACATGTCGCGCATTCCGCAACAAAGGTGTGAATGTCCTGTGCCATTTTCGGCCAAAACATGAGTTGGCGTCCCCTTTCTTTACATTTGTTTACACCTAAGTGCCCTTGGTGGACCCGAGCTAACATAACTCGCCGACGTGACGAAGGGATCACCACCTTCGTTCCTTTAAGAATTATTCCATTGACCACCGACAGTTCAGGGTCTAGTGAGCTGAAGTTGCCTTGCAGTGGGTACCCGTTCTCTAGACAGTGAAGGACGTGTTGTAACTCAGGGTCCCTCTGTGTTTCAGTTCTGAGTCTGTCCTGTGTTGTCTCGCTCACAAGTGCGGCAAGCATTCCCACAGCGTGTACTTCAACATCCTCCAAGCCTTGCTTGTGATGAGGACTATGCTGCCCAGCTCTTGACAAAGCGTCAGCTAGCACAAGCTTTCTGCCAGGTAGAAACTGTAGCGTGAAGTCGTACCTCATCAGTCTCAAAAAGAAACGTTATAGGCGAGGGGGAACATCACCCAGTCTTTTTCTTTGATAAAGCGACCAACGGGCTGTGATCAGTCTCGAGAAGGATGTGTCTACCATATGTGAGGTGGTGAAACCTCTCACATCCAAATACCAGCCCAAGCGCCTCCTTCTCAATCTGAGAGTATCGTGATTCGCTGTCCGAGAGTGATTGGGAGGCATACGCTACAGGGCGCCACGACTTGTCGTACAGCTGCAATAAGGCCGCTCCGAGTCCATCTGTAGACGCGTCAGCCGACAGTTTTGTGGGTCTACTAGGGTCAAAAAGTGCGAGGACTGGAGCACTGGTCAGCATGAGTTTTAATTGCTTCCACTCATTGTCATGAGCCGCTGTCCACTCAAAAAGTACATCTTCGCGAAGAAGTTGTCTAAGATTTGCTGTACGTTCGGATAAACTCTTTAAGTATTTTCCAAAGTAATTTATAACGGCAAGCATGCGCTGGAGAGCTTTCTTGTTTGTGGGTGCATCCATCTTCACGATATTTTCTAAAAGACTCGGATCAGGCCTGATACCTTCTTTGCTCACTACATCCCCAAGGAAAATTACTTCTGGAATTCCAAACTGGCATTTCTCTGAGTTTAGCGTCAGGCCTGCGCTGTGTGCAGATTGCAGAGCTCATCGCAGCCGATCATCATGCTCCTTTTGCGTAGCTCCGCAGACCAGCACGTCATCAATGTAAACACGTACCCCCTTCAGTCCTTCAAAAATTTCAGACATCGCACGCTGGAATATCTCTGGCGCAGAAGCCAATCCAAATGGCAACCTCAAAAATCGGTATCGTCCAAAAGGGGTGCCGAATGTGCAAACTCGCGATGTTTCGTCAGTCAACGGGATTTGGTGAAAGCCTGCCCGCGCATCAAGCTTTGAAAACACTGTGGCGCTAGCAAGCTCAGCTTGTATATCTTCCCTTCTCGGCATTTCGAAATGCTCACGTCTCAGACACTCATTGATTCTTCGTGGGTCCATGCATACCCTTAAACTGCCGTTCTTCTTTTTCACCAAGACTAGGGAGCTTACCCAGTCTGAGGGCTCCTTCATTCTTGTGATAATTTCTGCCTGCTCCATGCGGTTCAGTTCTTGCTTCAGCGGCTCCATGAGGGTTTGAGGTACCCTACGGGTGGGTTGAACGACAGGCACTGTGCCTTCCTTAAAAGAGATGCTGTAGGGACGTTGGATTTCCCCGATGCCTTCAAACAGTGCTGTAAATTCTCGCTGAACTTGGGATTGAGTATTCGTGATGGTCGCGATCTCGTGCACACGGTTCACCAAGCCTAACTCTTCACAAGTAGGCAATCCTAGAAGTGCACGCCTGTTCTTCTTGACGACAAAAAACTCGGCGGAAACAACTTTTCCTTGGAACTTGAGCGTGAGTCTGGCTTTTCCAAGGTGGCCGATAGCGCTGCCGTTGTAGCTTTGTAACACTGCCGGACTTGGTATCAGGTGCTGCCTGGAGTTGGCGCTTCGGAAGAGTGACAGCGGGAGAAGATTGACTTGGGAGCCGGTGTCTACCTTGAACTGTAGAGGCACCTTTTCAATCATTACCTTGATCAACCAGTCTTTCTCAGCGATTTTCCTGGACTCGCCGACCTGGAGTATCTCAAAGTTATCTTCTGACAGTATTTCTACTTCCTCCACTCGCCGACTGCTTTGCTCATCTTGAGGCTTCGCGTCACAACATATCGCGAAATGGTGTTTCTTTCCGCACAAATTGCATTTCGTGCCGAAAGCTGGGCATCGGCGTGGTGCGTGAAATCGGTTGCACTTTCGACATCGCAGACGTGACCCACTTTTTTCACTCTTTTGCATGACGTCTACTTGTTCTACTGGTGTCGGGTGCTGATCCATCCACATCCTCGCTTGTTGCGACGAATTCTCTGGAGCTTTGCAGATTCTCGTTGCTTTCTCAAGGGTCAGGTCATCCTCCATCAGCAGACGTTCCCGCAGATTGTGATCTCTGACGCCATCGACAATCTGATCTCTCACAAGAGAATCTGTCAGGTCGCCGAAATTACACGAGCGCACTTTGAGTTTAACGTCTCTCAAAAAGTTTTCAAATGACTGACCTTCCATCTGGATCGTCTTGCGGAAAATGTGGCGTTCGAATGTTTCGTTAGCTTTCGGTGCACAATAATCTTGAAACTTGTGAACTACCGCCTCGAAGCTTTCCCTTTGTTCTTCCGTGAGAGTGAATGTGTTGAAGACGTCGACAGCTTCAGGTCCCGCGACGTGCAGCAAGATAGCTATCTTCTGCCTGTCTGTTCGAACCTATGGATCAGACCCGGTCGCTTCAAGGAAGAGCTCCACTCGTTGAAGGAATCGTTTCCAGTTGTCTGCGACGTTCCCTGAGAACGATAAACCTTCCGGTGGTTTCAGCATCTCCATATTGGACTTCAAGGTCCGCCCGGTCAGATTTCAGTCGGGTTTCGGCACCATGTATTGATTGTGAGTCCACACATCGCGGTACCAGAAGAGAACTGACTCTCGTGCTTTATGTCATGAGCCCGCGCCAGGCTCCGAGCTGCTGCTCGAGCGCCCGCGCAACACCGATACAGCGATAGGGCTCAAACGCTCTCTGTCACGTAGGTTGTGCCTGTTATCATTATATGCTTTTTAGAATAAAACATGTATTAGATTTTAAGGTATTTTGTGTTTATTAGAAAATATGTAAACTCATTGGCTTACACTCTCAGTGATAGACAGATGATGCGTTTTTGAATGTTTATAAATATGGTTGTGAGGATGGTGACTTTGATTGCGACGCAGTGATACTGAACTGTGCCATTTACCTATTCTTCAAAGGTCTACAGTCTTTCACTTTTATTACTTTATACTTCTGTTTTATTAAACTATGATCTCAATATTTATCTTCCACTAGATTTTCAAAAATTCGGATCAAAGCTAAATACATCTTCTATTGAAATTTTTATTGCGAACAAACAGAAAGCGCATTGATGTCTTCCTTTCGTTTTGATTTGTCAACATTTGTTCTTGTGATGTAAGTTCTGACTATTTTAACGCAATGCACCACTGCACAGCCTTTCGTGTGGCACTAAAATAAAGTAAGTGAAATAACAATATTGAAACGCAAAAAATATTTATTGTGGTGAAATCGAGGTTGAAAATGAATTGTAAGGCATTACGCTATTTAACCGTTGCCAATAGTAAGAGTAAGCTTATAGGTTAAAAGAATATAACTACCGCACAATATTACTTAAAGTTTATTTGTTAGGTCATACTTGCTACTGGCCTGGAATGTGGCACAAGGCGGTCTTATCCCAATGACAGATATTAGTGTTGATGGAAACTGTCAAACACACCTGCTCAGGGACGCTAACAATTCACCGTGACTGCTGTAGTCTACAGTTATAGATATATTCTACATGCAGCACCACATCACAAGTACGTGACTACTCTATATCTACTTAGTGATCAGTCACATATTTCACGATTACGTGAGAGATTCGGGGAAGTGTTAAACACAAATAAGGATCATCTCAGTATCGTAGTAGGAACCACAGATCGTCTTTTGAACTTTTTATCACATAACCTGAGTCTCTTAATCTAAAAGAACTTAAATATCATAAAGTGTCTAGGATCAAATTGATTATATAATATAGTATACCTTACTTTGTTTGCTTAAGAACTCGTTTCCGATTTGTAGGAGCAACTTCCAGACACGTTATGATGCTGCTAGAGGTGTCGGTGTCCGCACCAATTCAAGTGAGTAAAATATTCACAAAATAGAGCTCGAGAAGTAGCGACCATTTAGCACTCCATATGAGGAGGGTATATCTGAGCTTCGAATGATGCGCCCTTATCTTATTGCTAATCTACGTAATGTATAATGATAAACCATCCTCCATCCTAGGCTAGTTTTGCATAAACAGAAACATTTCGTAACAAAAAAGTGTAAATTGTAAAAACAAGTCACATTAATTGACCTATGTACATATATAAACAATTAATTCGCACAAGCGCTCATGTCTAAGTTTAATGCAGTGGACAAATAAGGACAACTGTGCTGGAGCCACACTTTTCTCCAACTCTTCGATTCGGCACGAGTAATTTCAAATTTTTACGATTGTCGTATTAAAAAATGTAAACATTATAAAACTTTAAAAAAGCCCCAGCGACAGTATAGATATTGCCGCGCGCAAGGCTGAGAAAGCAACGCTCGGTCACGGTCCTCCAGAAAGTTCCCGTTTATTCATGTACCGCACGTAACTTCTATCATTTATCCCTGCTTTTGTTTTCTAGAAAGTGCGTGTTCATTCTCGCCCCGATCACGCGACGCTCGAACCGCTTTCGCCGAATCTTCGAGATAGCGGCGCACTCTAGATAAGAGGCCGCCCGCGACCTTGTCGAGTCAGTCTCGCCCTAGCGCTCGATTCTGCTGACACGCCGACTTCGACGCCCGCGACGCTCTGCTTTCTTCTGTTTCCTTCTTTATTTTTGGCACAAGTTCGCCACATTAAACGTTTATTTATTTCTGTTTATTTCTTGTTTATTGGTCACGACTCACCACCCGTGACATTCTGGTGGAGGTGCGGGGTACCGCATGTTCGTGCAGCGCAGCCCTCCGAGTTCCCGCAGTACAAGTCCGAATCCAAGCTCCCGAGGACCCAACGAAGACCAGATCGAGACTCGATCAAGTCGCCGCACCCAAGGGCTAAACCCGGAATACGGACTTCTACCACCCAGGACCAGGCAGCCGACGATGGCCAACCAGTCGCAGACCCCCGCCGCTCCTGCCGTCGTCTACCTACCCGTCGCTCCTCGGACACCGCCTCCGTTCCATGGCGAACTCCACGAAGACGTTGAAGATTGGATCGACCAATTCGAACGCGTCGCCCGCCACAATAGCTGGACCAACGAGCAACGGCTGCAAAACGTGTATTTCTCGCTCGAGGGGACTGCCAGAAGCTGGTACGAAAATCACGAGTCTTCATTGACATCCTGGGACATTTTCAAGAGCCAGTTGAAGGCGACATTTGTCAACCAGCACCGCCGAGAGAGAGCCGAAGACTTACTTCGTACCAAGACTCAAGGCCCCAACGAGAGCATTACCGGCTTCGTGGAGGATGTTCTCCGCCTAAGCGCCCGCGCCGATCCTCAGGCTACCGAGGAGAAGAAGCTGCACCACCTGATGAGGGGTGTGAAAAGCGATATTTTCGGCGGTCTCATCCGGAATCCCCCAACGACAGTCGACGAGTTCATCACGGAGGCGACAAATATGGAACGGGCCTTGCTAGCCCGCGCCAGACACTACCAACGACACCCTGGCGTAACTACTCTAGCGACATCTGGATCCGACCTGGGCACCACCCTCCCCGGCATCCGTGACCTTATCCGTGAAGCCATCCAGGAGGAGTTGAAGAAGTTGCTACCTGCTGCCACAAGCCTGGCTACGCCCTCAGTCGCCGAGATTGTCCGGGAAGAACTTCAGCAGGCGCTGCAGCCAGAAGTTCTCGCCAGCGCCGCTCCTGAACCACCGAAGCTGAGCTACGCCGCAGCTACCCGACGACCACCGCCCCCTGCTCACCCGTATACGGCGCCACCTCGACGTGAACCTCTAGCGCCGCAGTATTCACGACGCCATGAAGATCGGGCGTACGTCCGCTCAGAACAAGCTGCTCCACGAAAGACCGACGTGTGGAGGACGGCCGATCGACGCCCGTTGTGCTACCACTGCGGGGAGGCCGACCATATCTACCGTCGTTGTCCCTACCGGCAAATGGGCCTGCGTGGGTTTCACCCGAACGACCCACGCCCGAGGTACGGCGAACGCCCTCACGACATCGAGGAGTACCTCCGACGTTCGCCCTCCCCAGTGTCGTCTCTCCGCCGTGAAGCCCGCTCCCCATCGCCACGACGTTCAGCCTCCCCAGCGCCACGATCCTGCCGAGAGAGCCTGTCTCCCCTGCGTCGTCGGGAAAACTGAGTGCGGCAACGCCTGGAGGTGACGTTGCCGAAAACGACGGAAGCAAACAGCCTCCAAGAACGCCGGAGCGCTCCCACTCTCTCGACGCCCCGCATTGCACCGACGCGCCTGCAACGGTGTCCAACAACCTAAACGTTGTTATCGATGGCCAAAACGCATCGGCACTCGTTGACACCGGGGCAGACTACTCAGTATTGAGTGGGAGGCTTTCTCGCCACCTTCGAAAAGTCACGACGCCGTGGGATGGACCGCAGATACGAACCGCCGGAGGACACCTCATCACGCCTGTCGGAAGGTGCACCGCTCGCGTCGAAATTCACGGCGAGACGTGTCCTGTGAAATTCGTCATTCTACAAGACTGTTCCAGAGACGTCATTCTCGGCATGGACTTTTTGTGTGAATACGGCGCCGTCATCGACCTTGGAGAAAACAGATTGACGCTGCGGACACCTGTTCCGCCTTCAGAGAAACTCCAAACTGCATCAGCCGCCGTCCGAGTCGCTGCCGACCACGTGAATCTGCCGCCGCGATCAAGTGTTGTCGTACCTGTCGTGACCGATGCAGCTACCCGTAGCGAAGTTCTTCTGGAAGGTAACCTCCAGTTGCTCCTGGGAAGAGGAATAGGCGTCGCACGAGGAGTAGCTGAACTTCAGGATGGCCGCACTGTGGTCCTCGTGACGAACTTCCGGAATGAAACGCAACACCTCACAAAAGGTGCAGCCGTTGGCCACGTCGAGGATCTCCGAAACTCCGCCGAAATCGCCGCCATTACTGATGAATCCTCGCCACCTCAGCAAGACGGTACGTCGCCAGCGCAACTCGACATCGACCCTAAGCTTCCGGACCCGAAACGACGGCAGCTGATTAACCTCCTTGCCGAATACCGTGACTGCTTTGCGACGTCGTCGAAGGTACGCCAAACAGCCGTTGCGAAGCACCGCATCATTACCGAGGGCGACGCGCGCCCTGTGCATCGATCACCGTACAGAGTCTCCGTTAAAGAAAGGGAGGTGATCCAGGAGCAAGTTCAAGAGATGCTGAACGACGACATAATCCAACCATCAAGCAGTCCGTGGGCCTCTCCAGTCGTACTGGTTAAGAAGAAGGACGGAACGCTTCGGTTCTGCGTGGACTACCGGCGGCTGAACGCGGTGACGAAGAAAAACGTCTACCCACTCCCCCGAATCGACGACACGTTAGACCGACTGCGCCACTCTCGATACTTCTCATCGATGGACCTGAAGAGCGGCTACTGGCAGATCGAAGTCGACGAACGGGACCGAGAGAAGACAGCTTTCGTCACGCCGGATGGGCTGTACGAGTTCAAGGTAATGCCCTTCGGACTATGTACGGCGCCAGCAACTTTCCAGCGTGTTATGGACACCGTACTGGCAGGACCGAAGTGGCAGAGCTGTCTGGTCTACCTCGATGACGTCGTGGTGTTTTTCAGCGACTTCGACGAGCACTTGCGACGACTCCGAGCTGTTCTTCAAGCCATACGGACCGCTGGACTCACCCTCAAGCCGTCGAAGTGTCGGTTCGCCTATGACGAACTGAAGTTTCTAGGTCACGTGGTTAGCAACGAAGGCGTACGCCCACACCCTGAAAAGACTCGCGCCGTCGCGTCATTTCCAGTGCCGACAGACAAAAAGGCCGTGCGAAGATTCCTTGGACTTTGCGCCTACTATCGTCGCTTCGTTCGGGATTTCGCACGGATTTCCGCACCGCTCACAAGCCTCACGAAGGATGTCGAGAGGTTCGAATGGGCCGAGAAACAACAGCGGGCATTCGACGAGTTGAAGCGACGTCTCCAGACGCCTCCGGTTCTTGGACATTTCGATCAGGATGCGGACACCGAGATTCACACTGACGCAAGTAACGCAGGACTTGGCGCGGTACTAGTTCAAGTACAAGAAGGCACCGAACGAGTCATCGCCTACGCAAGTCGTACACTGTCCAAGGCAGAAAGAAATTACTCCACGACTGAGAAAGAATGCCTTGCGGTCGTCTGGGCAATCATGAAGCTTCGTCCGTACTTGTACGGAAGCCCGTTCCGCGTAGTCACGGACCACCACTCGCTCTGCTGGCTTGCGAACCTCAAGGACCCGTCAGGACGCCTCGCTCGGTGGAGCCTCCGGCTACAAGAGTTCAACATGACTGTGGTTTACAAGTCAGGACACAAGCACAGCGACGCTGACTGCCTGTCCAGGGCCCCTGTCGAAACACCTTCCGGCAGCAGCGACGACGATGATGACGACTGCTTTCTAGGGGCAGTGAACACCGATGACATGGCACGACGTCAACGAGACGATCCGGAGCTGCGAGCCTTAATCGAGCACCTGGAAGGGCGCGGCGGTACCGTACCCCGTGTTTTCTCACGAGCCGTGCCGACCTTCACCATTCGACAAGGTGTACTCTACAAAGAGAACTTCGGGAACAACAACTCGCCGTGGCTGCTGGTAATCCCGACCGACCTTCGAGGGGAGATCTTTCAAGCATGTCACGACGACCCGACGTCCGGACACCTTGGATACAGCCGGACACTGGCCCGTATTCGTGAAAAGTATTACTGGCCCAAGCTCCCCAAGACCGTCCACCTGTACACACGATCATGCCACGAGTGCCAGCGACGCAAGAAACCTCCGACGAGGCCGGCCGGACTCCTGCAGCCTATTTCTCCTCCAACTGCACCCTTCCAGCAGATCGGAATGGATCTACTTGGTCCTTTTCCGCCTTCGACGTGGGGGAACCGCTGGATCATCGTCGCCACAGATTATCTCACGCGGTACGCCGAAACGAAAGCTCTTCCTTCGGGGACTGCTGTGGAAGTTGCCAAGTTTTTCATTGAGTCCATCGTCCTCCGGCACGGCGCTCCAGAAGTTCTGATTACAGATCGCGGATCATCGTTCATGGCACAACTGACCCAAGAAATCTTCCGACTCAGTCACACCAGCCATCGTCGTACAACTGCGTACCACCCGCAGACCAACGGGCTGACGGAGCGACTCAACAAGACAATCGCCGATATGATCTCTATGTACGTCGACGTAGAGCACAAGACGTGGGACGAGGTGCTGCCCTACGTCACGTTCGCCTACAATACGGCGGTTCAAGAGACCACTGGATTCACCCCTTTCCAGCTGGTACATGGTCGGAAGGTAACGACCATGCTGGACGCCATGCTGCCCCATGAGCCATCTGACAACGAGAGCGACGACGCCCAGGCGGTTGCTCAACGCGCCGAAGAAGTTCGCCAGCTCGCCCGACTCCTGATTCAAGACCAGCAACGCGTCGACGCCGGCCGCTACAACCTTCGTCGCAGGGACGTCCACTTCCAGCCCGGAGATAGGGTGTGGGTATGGACGCCCATCCGTCGCCGCGGCCTCAGTGAGAAACTGCTGAAACGGTACTTTGGACCATACAAGGTACTTCGTCGCCTCGGCGAGCTGAACTACGAGGTGATGCCCGACGGAACACGAACATCGTCACGCCGCCCACCACGACCTGAGGTCGTCCACGTCGTGCGCCTGAAGCCGTACTACGCTCGATAGGACTGTGGACCTTTTGTGCTCCAAAAGACTCTTTAGTTTATCGTTCTTTTTTATTTTGATTTGCTTTACACTGCATCGGGGCGATGCACTTTTAATGGGGGGAGTAATGCCGCGCGCAAGGCTGAGAAAGCAACGCTCGGTCACGGTCCTCCAGAAAGTTCCCGTTTATTCATGTACCGCACGTAACTTCTATCATTTATCCCTGCTTTTGTTTTCTAGAAAGTGCGTGTTCATTCTCGCCCCGATCACGTGACGCTCGAACCGCTTTCGCCGAATCTTCGAGATAGCGGCGCACTCTAGATAAGAGGCCGCCCGCGACCTTGTCGAGTCAGTCTCGCCCTAGCGCTCGATTCTGCTGACACGCCGACTTCGACGCCCGCGACGCTCTGCTTTCTTCTGTTTCCTTCTTTATTTTTGGCACAAGTTCGCCACATTAAACGTTTATTTATTTCTGTTTATTTCTTGTTTATTGGTCATGACTCACCACCCGTGACAATATTAAACAAACTAATCTGCAAAACTCAGCCGAAGCCACTTTAATATAGGTCTGATGATAAAATCCCAAATGCATAACACAAATCTTGGCAACATACAGTCCCTACGGCATCAAAGACAGAACACTCAAGTAGTTGGATAGCGAGATGGCAGCAATTAGAAAAATAAATAAAGTTACACTTTTTAAGGTCTAAGGCCGTTGATACTTAAGCCGCTATTCCTGTGTAGACCACCTGTCGTTGTGAAATATACATTAGAAAATATTACCTTTTTCTGGAAAAATCGGTCCGTGGTTTAGTCGGTTTACTGAGGCGTTTGCTAGATATTTTGTTAGATTTGTATTCTGTTATTTGAAAAAAAATGAAGATTAATGTTATTAATTGGTGTACATATATTCTAATTATTAGTATACATTGCATTCTTGAGTACAGTTTTTTTGTGTATTTGAGTCTCGCAGTATACTTAAAACACCGATGTTTCCGACTATTTCATGACTGAGGTAGTAACCTTCAAATTGCCGCTTATCTGCAGAATAGTTCAGCATATAAGGAGCACTAAAATATAAATAACATTGATATTGAATGTAAATTTTGGGACTGCTTACTTATTCAGAAAATATGTTTTATGTAGTTAAATTATTGTTGCTCATCAAGCGCGTGGTACACACTTTGATATGTTGGACAGATATCAAAGTGTGTACCTGGACGCAACACATGAGAAACTTACGCTTGAGCAGTAGTGTTACATAATGTATTTATTATGTAAAAAAGCTGCTAATGTGCACAAATGCTGTTGAAAACCTAACTTCGCAGCGCACACCGTTTTTGCATACCTAGTTTACTTCTCCAGAGAAAATACATTATCAGAAGGAAATGTACAGCTCACAAAATAAAATTTAAATTTTATATTTTTAAGTGCTCCGAACCATGTACCCCAATAATCCTTACAATTCAACATGGGCACACAACTTTAGAATAAATGTCCAAGACACACGTCCCTCTTTTCTTTTTAGTAAAAATGTCTCGACTACTGATGTTTTTCTCAACTCTTCAAAAGTTTAGTCTAAGGAATTGCAAATATAAAATATAAAGTCGCTAAAACGCCTAAACAAAATAAGAATCACGGTACAAAACAATTCGGCTCTAACTTTCATTGTAATAATTCATGATTTTGCGATTCAGCTGCGACAGAAGATACAACGGTTCTAAGATATTTCAAAGGCCAGTCACTTTACGTGAAACTTGGTAAGTAAATGCAGATTTTATTTCGCTCGTCGAATTAGGGAAGAAGAATTGACTGAGGCTATGGTCTTATAAAGCCAAAGGGAAGTTCTTCATTTTAAGAAAGCAGTAGGTATAATGCCACAATTTCCATGACCTTTAAAAGATATTTTATTTCATTTCAGTGTCTTTTTAATAAAATGCGAACGAAACCATTACTTTACCAACAAAGCTAGGCGCTGTTAATTACAGCAACCGAGATTTAGCTTTATAAAATGGTAGTTCCTATTACAGTTTTTAAACACAGAATGTCGCTATGGGCTGAATGCTATACCAAAATCGTCACGCTCCGTTGTTGGCCAAATAGCGTGACACACAGGCCAAGGCAACATAAAGCCTGCGCAGCCCATAGTATTCAGTGCATAGGCACACAACAAAAATATACTCTTGTACTACTGTTGTGATATGTTTTACTTAAGAAACTTATAGATAAAAAATCCCGATACCACCGTCTATTAAACGAAGACGATAAAGCTCTTCCTTTGATAGACAGTGGTATCATATTTTTTTTATAAGGTTGTGCATGGAATTGTAGACTCGCCGGTCTTGTTGAGCTCCCTCCGTTCTCACGTCCCACCGCGTATTAGCCTTACTCAGTTTTTTCTGTCCGCATGAGCTTTTTACCGCGTCTCCTATTATAAGAATGCAACTTGAATTTCACCCCACCTTGAAATAATTCGTGATGTGAAAACACTTCGCCGTAATCTTGACGCTAAATTACTCGCGTAATTCGATATCCACGTGTGTGTGTTTTTTTTTTGTGTTTTTTTAGAGTTATGTCGTATTTGTTGTCTACTACAAGGAAAGCATTGAGCTGTTTGTGGACACGTAAAAAAATAATATTAGACTCCTAATTATTCGTACATACTCATAAGCAGGCTTAATAAATGGTAACAAACGAGATATACAAAACGGCTCAATGGGAATCGCAATCCAGACACGAGAGCGCAAACAGCTGCATCAAGTATGACTCAAGGAAGCCTGCGTGAACAGGCGCCGTCAGCGTGGGTAGCTGGCTCCCGAATGACGAAGCGTAGCTCCTCACGTGATCCCACAATGTCACCGGGCAGTTTATAGCGCAACAGCGGCTAGCCCAGTGGGCATCTGACCTCACGTTTCAGCAAAAATCCCAGAAAAAGATGAGCAGGTGAAACAAATCTCCCCTTCTCGCAATAATTTCAGTTACCACAATAGGCTCCTCGCAATCAAACCGCTCTAAGGAGTCAAGGAGCTACACGCACCCTCAGAAGAAGCAGAACTCAAATACTTCATCAGAAGAATACACTCAACTTCGCTCAACTGCATCAGAAAGCGCGCTTCCAGCCCCAAAACCTGCCTGAGTGGTTTGTAAACCCGATGACCGAGAAATCGCATGCGTATCGCACTTTCGCGCTGGGCCGAAGTTGAGGGGTGCCGCTACGTATCGATATACTGGATTCTCCAAGACAGCGGAGACGGCTGTCTTCGCTCTCTCGGTGGGTTTGCACGACTATAGATGGCGGCAGCCACCCCTCTCAGTCAGAGCCCTATATACTGGGAGACTTTGTCCGATGGGCGGAGCCTGTCGCCCGCTAGAACAAGCGGACTTTACGATAACACAAGATGAAGGATTTTGCTTTTGGCCACTCTTCTTGCGTGGTCTAGTCCAAGTACGCGGTTAGTAGTTGTTTTATAAGTATAATTTATTATTCTCTGACATTTTGTTATGCCTCCAATTGGAAACTATATTCAAGCACTGGCCATCCTTTATTGACCTCCAAATACATAACTTACAAATAAGCTTTATTTCTGTTGTTTCGAAACAAAACTAGGCTTTCTCAAACAAAAATTAATTTGGCGATTGAGCACAACAGTTCGCAGAGCCTCTCCTACGTGACGCCAGTCACGGCACTGAATTCTAGCGGTGGCGATTTTTGAGACAATGTTCAAAGTGTTCCCAATTCACTTTTCACCAAAGAGGGATAAATTTAATTCACATTATATTAAGAGATCACGACAAAAAATAAGTTGGAGCTGCTAATACATGTGCACCGCCAAAAATACTTACATTTGCGATAAATAATTTCATTACAATGTCGGGTCACAGCATACCTTGCGTGCCTAATCCAGAGTGGGTTCGAGATTCGATAACAGAGAATTTCATTTATATAATGCATTATGTCTCTCAGTGCCCGAAGGCGTTACAGAGAGGAGTAGGGCACAGTAAATGGAACAAAGCAAAAAACAACGAAAAGGCAAAAAACACACAAAATGACCACTAAACATCATTTAACGCGTTAGTAATGGCACAGTACATGAAATAAAACAAATAACAATAAAAAGGCAAAAAATACAAAAACTTACTACTACACATCATGTAACAGGTTAGTAATGGCAATCTTACATTTATCTGAGGCACTGATTTTGACAATGACTGCGGGAAGGCGGTTCCAGTCAATCGAGGTTTGAGACAAAAAAGAGGCATTAAAGTTAGATGTGCTGCAATGAGGGATCCCAACTTTTAATTGATGATCGGTGCGTGATGATATGTAAAATGGTTCAGAAAATAGTGCTTGGCCGACAGTAGGGTTGGAGTGATATATCTTATGGAACAAGCATAGACGGGATATCTTTCGACGAAGAGAAAGAGGCAAGGTGCCATCTTCTGGTTGCCTTACTTCTATCTGTGGTTGCTGGATTGTCGGCATTTTCAAAAGAGCGTCAAACACTCCCAGCATAAAGGGCTATGCTCCCAGTTAGAATTCCTCAATGTTGCTTGCTGCTTGTGCCTTGCGTCGAGCCGTTCACACGACGCTAGAGGCGCCGGCGCCAAGGTTATATATTTTTGCGTTGTAAGATATATTTCCTAGTCAATCATTTGTGAAACCTATGAAAACATCACGTTAAAGCATTCTTATCACACATTTCACTCCTAAAAATTAACTGATAATGATAATCATCTTAAACCCGGTGCGCTTGTGAATGTATCCTGTGTGCAACACCTGCAAAACCGCCCAACGCCCCTTATAACAAAGCTTAACTAACCATAACGTACACATGATGCAGGCACGATATTTTCTATGCTCCTCTCAGCACAATAAAGACAAGCCTAAATTCCCCGAACTAGTGCTAAGAGCTCGCTTTTCTTCTAGAGGAGTGTAAGCGCATAAAGTGGTAGAGTATAAAATACTTTCGAGCCAATGTTTCGACGGTTGTCGGAGATTATTCCCGCATTAACCACAATTCTTTTCATATGTTGTATTCCAGATATCCCCAGCAAAAACAATACTGAAGGTTACAAGATCTATGATGTCGACTTCGAATGCACGAATGCAAAGATTCTCTTGCGTGAAGTTTGTCCGTTTCGGTGCAACATGAAACTGACCCGAGAACTGTAAAGCAGTCAAAACTGAAAGTGATATTAATACGCCTGTTTTTTAGCATGTGGTATATTTGGCACTCTCGATATCACATACATTAACACATCCCGTTCATTTCATGGGATATATGCTTTCTTTTATATAATTTTAAAACGTTGAAATAAATAGATGTCTTAAGTCCAGATGAATAAAAATGCATACCCCCCTCATCAAGCTGCTTCACATGATTGAATGATTAGAGGCTTTCTGGCGCAACTGCCACGTGGTCATTCTGCGCCAAACTAAAATATTTAGGCAAAGCAGAGGTGGAGTGTTATTTAATGTAAAAAATTAAGGTCAGGTACGCTGGTAGAAGACAAAATGTTGAGAAAAAAATAATAAGCTGTGGTGATCACGTATAATAGAAAGTGCATATTGGCAAACAGAACTCACGGAAAAAAACTGTTTCCTCAAGGAACATGAAAACACGCTCGAAAGGAATAAGTGGCTGCCCACCAGGCCCAAGTATAAGGTGAAATGTAATACAATACATTAAAAATTCCGCAAAACAGGAGCGCCTTCGTTGTTCAAAGGCAGAGCAAAAACCAAGAATATGCCAGACCGTTAACGTCTCACCACAGTGTTTGCAAAAAGGTGAATCTGCGCCATGCAACACGAGTACATGGGTGGCATAGGAATAACCAAGCCTCAAGCGACAAAATAATATCTCACGAGACCGGGTTTTATGGGAATTAAGAACTCTCTAATTTCCCTAAAACAAGCTTGATGGAGTGCAGCCTTTTGCCATGCTGTTAGTCCCATTCTGATTGCCATTTTAGGAAAATTGCTGCCCTAAAAATGGGTTTCAGGTTTTGATGTGGTAATTGTAGATGTGTTTGCAGCATGTTCGTGGAAGAGGCCGCAAGTGTGTTGGCCTTCTTATTGCCATTGAGGCCAACATGGCTCGGTAACAAGCGAATAATGATGTCATGCCCCTTTAGTAGGCCTCTATTTATTTTTGCACGCACGAGTTGGATGAGATTATGCTTTGAATCTTTTATGAAGCTGATTGCAGCTACGACACTCTGTGAATCAACAAACACGACGGCGTTCATTGTATGACTTTCTACATATGTAATCCACTGTTGTTAATACACCTTGAAGCTCTGCAGTGAATATACTAGCAATACTGTTCAACCATTGAACGCTCGTGAATGGTTAAGAGTACACTGCAGATTCAACGAAAGAGGAGGTCTTTGCCCCGTCGGTGTAAAACTGAATAATCTTTGTATTTTCTTAGTACCTCATGAAACTCCTGCAGCAGGATTACTGAACAAACATTGCAGCTGACTGGCAACAGGTCCCAAGGCGCAACAGTGTCGGTTCTTTCGAGTAAGCTGATGTCACTCAGTTCGACACTAAGAGATCGAGGAATGTCCTCAAGGCAAAGACTGAGCGGCCGCACAATACTAGGCTTATTTTGAAAAATAAGAGAAAAACTATAATCTTGGACGCAGCGGTATGTTGGATGGTTAGGGTTGAGCAGGATTTTGTAGACGTGAATGAAGCTAATATAGTTTTTTTTTTTTTTTTTGTTCAGCGACATCTGATTTTTTTTACATATAAACT
Source organism: Ixodes scapularis (assembly GCF_016920785.2). Taxonomy (NCBI): domain Eukaryota; kingdom Metazoa; phylum Arthropoda; class Arachnida; order Ixodida; family Ixodidae; genus Ixodes; species Ixodes scapularis. Next base: position 38,725,559 of record NW_024609835.1, on the reverse strand, counting down.
GAGGGTTGGTGATGTCCGAAAAGCACCTGTGGCGAGTCGAAGGCCAAGGTTCAACATCTTGAGTGCCGATGACCTTGCCGATCCCTAGACCATTGCTCCGTAATCTAGTCGGGACCTCACGAGGGAATTATACAGGCACAGCACAAACTTTCTGTCAGATCCCCATGACCCGTGTGACAGGACTTTGATGATATTAGCAGATTTTAGGCATTTATGTTTTAACTGTTGACGATGTGAAATAAAACTTAGCCTCCTTTCAAAAATGAGGTCTAAGAAATCGTGTTGATTTCGGGTACTTATGGGAGGTCTAGTGATCTCTAATGACGGATCCAGCATTATTCCACGTCTAAGAGAGAACCGTACGCACACCGTCTTCTCACGTGAGAACCGGAAACAATTTTCGTCGGCTACCTTACTCATTTTATTTATTACGAGCTGCAGCTGGCGTTCACAGCTGGGGAGATTACAAGAAACTGATATTTGAGCGTCATCACGTACAAGGAGTAAGTGACGGTGCGCGGTATTACCTGTGAAATAGAGTTGATCTTCATGGCAAATAATGTAATGCTTGAGACCCCCCACCCCCCATGTGGCACCCCATTCTCCTGAATAAAGGGGTCTGAATATGTGACACCTAGTCTAACTTTGAATGTCAGATCAGGCAGAAAGCTTTTTAAAACACAGAACATGCGACCACGTAAACCATATGCGAACAGGTCCCTATTCCATACCGGCATGCCCGTGTGGTACGCCTTCGCCAAGTCCAACACTGACGCGCAGTGCTGCATGTTCACAAAAGCATTACGTATAGTTATTTCTATGCGCAGTAGGTGGTTAACAGTTGATAGCCCTCCCCGAAAACCACACTGGATCCGATAAAAGAAAAACCTGCGTTTCAAGGAAATAAACAAGTCTTATATTCATCATCCGCTCAATCATTTTGCCAAGACTGCTCTTAAGTGCAATTGGGCGGTAGGTGGATGGGACTGACGGGTCGTTACCAGGTCTGAACAGTGGCATTGCTTCCAGGATTGGGGAAAATATGCCTGCGTTCGCATGTGTTTAAAAAACAAAGCAAAGTTTCAAGAAATTTTGGTGGCAAGCTGACGAATCATGTCGTAATGAACCCTGTCAGGGCCAGGGGCCGACTGCTTCTGATGACTAAGAGCCAACTTAAGTTCAAGCATTTTAAAATATTTGTTATATCCTGCAATATTTTCTCCAGACATACGAATGGGATGGCACTCTGCACGATCCTTGAACTGTCTAAATGTTGCCCTGTAATTATCGGAGGTAGAAACACCGTGGAACTGCTCTCCGAGGACATTAGCAGCATCCTTTAGCGAGATTGCAGGAGAACGTAAAAGTGAAATCCTTGGACGAGACAAAACTGTTCCCTTAAAAGACGTATTTCATCCAAGTTCCTCGCTCCGCTTGTTTCCTCGTCCATCGAGCTTTTGCTTTTCTCATTTTAAAATATATTCTATCGAGGGGAGTAGGGTACCATCTAAACTTATCCCATGCTTTATGCTGTTCTTTTGTTGTAGACACACAGTCTTTGTTCCACCATGGCGTGCACCTCTCGGCATGTTTTCGGAAGTCTGCGGAATAGCCTCAAAAGCCGCACTTAGGATATTATCTGTGGTATATAATGTGGCGTCCTCTGGGGACAGACTAGCAAGGAGCGAGGCGTCAAGCGTTGCATTTAATTTAAAATGCCCCCAGTCTGCCTTTTATAACTTCCACTTAAGAACACACTTTAAAAGGGTGGGAAGTGCAACGTTGCTTTTTAAAATGACCGGAGAGTGGTCGCTTTCAAAAGGGTTCTTAGAACGTTCCAAGAAAAACTAGTAAACAATGAGGGTGATGAAATAGACAGGTCCATGGATGTAAAAGTGTTATGGGGGCACTATAAATCTTGGTTCTTTGTTATTTAAAAAACACAAACCTGAAGAGAGTAAAAAGAAGCTCTATGACCCTGCCACGGGGATCAAGTCGGTCACTGCCCCACATAGGATTGTGAGCATTAAAATCGCCTAAAATTAAGATGGCAGTTTTGACTTGAGCCATCGTTAAATCTGCCGGAAGCGATCATGCTAGTTTTGTAAGTGGTTTACCACTTGCCCTAAGAAATCGCAGGCTTTTCTCGCGACTGTAGGAAAAGCAGCGGTGGATGGACCTACGTAGTGGCGCTGAAGGCTTTGTCGACTGTACCAATAGTTGTGTTTTTAATACTGGACACTAAGCTATCCTTAGTGGAAAACCAACTTTTTTTCTAGCACACTCTCATTCCTTAACTGCACTTCATCACTCTCCTGTACCTGCGCCACAAACGCGATCCCGAACCTCGTTTTAAACTGGCGCATGGCGGCGACGCTGCATTTTTAGCGTACGCTGGTCAAAATCTCGCTATCAAACGCTTCAAGTTCGGAGGGCCAGTGATTGGGAAACTAAAAAACAATTGGCGCAGTATTCATGGGTTACGAGCTCTGAAATAATAACATGCCATACTATGACGTCTCTTGACACGCGCAATGTTTAACTGGAAAATATAAGATGTGGGCGGGGCCTTGAATGCTTTACCTCTCCGTGAAAGCGGCAAGAAACTTAACTAGACAATTGGAAAGAACTATCCTAGCGATAATGTATATTGTGACCAATAAACGCATGAGAAGATATAAGATCATATAAGATTTCATATAACGTTACTTATCACGAAAATAGAAAGCGCGAAAGACAAAGACATGCGGAAGACTGCACAGGACAGGCGTTAACTGTAGTGTCCCACTTGTCCTTGTCTTTTCCGCTTTCTATTTTCGTGATGTTTAACCAACTAGGCCAACAAATTATTTTGCTAACGTTATATATGTTTATTGAACAAATCATATATTTATTTTTATAGGATAATGATCGATGGTGAAAGAAGACACAGCAGAGTTTTGATGGTCAATAGCTGTGGTGTAATTAATGAATATACCAGGGCTGGCCAGGTAAACCTATCTAGACACCCGTAAAAAAGTAACAGTCATTTATAAACCACAGTAAAAGAGGGCATGGCAGATTTTTAAAATGTTTCGGGCACACCGAGTCCTGCTGACGAAGCAATTGCTCATGATGCATCTTTATTGTGCGACCCCGTTTGTAAAGCAAGCACTTTGAAGTTCGCGCAAATTACATGGTTGCACTCCCAGTAGCCGAGCAAGGTGTTCGTGAGGGTTTCTGATTTTAGTGCCTTTATTGTTGACATGAGTGCCTCCCACCAGTACGTGGGGTGGCACGGCTGCCAAAACGCAAGCTGTCTTTTACTCTCCTCTGTCGCCTTAGTTCACAGGTGAGAACGGGGGGGGGGGGGGGGGGGGGGAGGTATATGCTTATTAAGTGGGCGCGATGCGCAGATGAGCCCTCGAAGAGCCGCAGTTCGGCCACCCCGGGAATATGCCATAGCTCAATGATAATCGGATACATTTATTCAACTGGTCATAATTATTTTATCTGCATCAGAATGAAGAGCCGACCTTGGTTTTAGACTGTACGAGGAGAGATCCTGAGAAACCGAAAGTTAGTTTTACAAATTCGAATATTTATTTTTATACGTGCAAATATCGGTTACCTACAAAGCACATTTCTCCCGATGCCATACATTGTCCAGACATTTGTTCCAATTTTCAAAATAATCTTTATAAACTTATCGATTTTGAAGAATGTCAGTGCTTCTGCCGTTTTTTTTTTCCTTCTTTTTGTACATCGGCAGACTGTTTCGCTTACATTATTTCTTTCATTGGAGTGATAAAATAAAAGTCGCACGTTGCAAGGTCGTGTGAATAGAGAAAGTGGGGTACAAAAACCATGCCGTTTTTATTAAAAAATACTGGTAATTACTCAGCGTGAAGTTGGCGGGCGCGATGTCTAGGTATACGTGAGCAAGATTTCAGTTTGACACAACTGGGGGCGTTTCTTTCGCAAATCGTAACGCAACATATTCAAAACGTCAAGAGAAAAAGCCTTCGTTGCCCGTTTGAGACAGAACAACCAATTCCAAGTGAATCATCTTTCTCATGTTAAAGAAACTGATGATATTTTTATTCAAGTTGGACTTCATTTTCGCGCCTTCTTGGGTCGTGGGGAAATGGCAGTTTTTTTATTCGCTGGACAGATGTCACACCACCAAGTGATTTAAAGAGGAGACCATCTCTCTAAATTCTTGGCCTCGGGCAATTCGGGAGAGCGAAGTCTTCTCGCCCCTATTTGCCCTTCTCACCAATAAGTCACTCTTCGGCGTCATCTAGCGGTGGTTGGGGAAGACCTGCTTGACGATCCGTTATAAAAGACGGCGCACCGGGGTGCTATCTCATTTTCTTCTTTTGCGTTGCTCTATCTATCTATGCGGGGGCCTTCTCCCCTCCCTGTACTTCAGAGTAGGACTTGTGAAAGTGCAAAATCGAGCAGGTAGGGTGTCTTGATGGCTGACACCACGGATACAAGTAGCGGTCCGTACATCATACCTTGTTCTCTGTGAACCGTGTGGCACGGGATAATTGTACCACTGCCGTAGTTAGCCCATGCGTTAAAGATAGAAATAGCTGGACTTCCGTTTGATTCTTCAATAAACAGAAGCGGAACTCCTCTCAGCAGGTGATCCATGTATCGCGCTTTAGAGTTATGTTTTGAGTACGTAGTCCACGGACGGACCCTGTCCGGTCTGCTTGGTCGCGGACCACGTGCCGGTGAGCGTACGTAGACATCCCCAGCATATTTAGTTTCGGGGTCGTAGCCGTAGCACCAAAGCTCATCTCCAATTATGACTTTGGAAAAAACTATCGAAGCATTCCTCCAGCTGCTTTTTCAAAGCTTGGCAATAAGCTTGGTGATTGCAGTTTTGTCCGGGTGTGAGCAAGGAAGCACACATTGTGCGGTAACTTGTTTCATGTGCAAATTTTCTACTAAAGCTCGCTGACAGGAATTCTGCGGCACTTCAGTCAACTCCACAAGTTCATCGATGGTCCCACGTCGGTAATCAAAGATGGCTTTACGAATTCTTTTCAGGGCTTTTGAGTTAGGCTTGTAGAAGAACGCCCGGAACGAGGTCCGTTGCAAATCGGCATTTTGTCTTGTTAAAAATGAGAGAACCACTTCTGTTTCACTCGGAGCAGCTTCCTTGCGAGCCGTCTGTAGCATAACAGCCGTCTCCGCCGTATCTTGTTTAAACAAGGAACAAAATTCAATTGCCGCACGTTGCTCGTAGATATCAACCATTACGGGTATAACCAAACGGGTTGGAAGAGTCTTCAAAATCAATCCAGTGAATCCGAAGGCAGCGTCTAACAAGAACGCCGCCTGCTACTCTGATGCAGATGGCTCCCTAGAAAAAGCACCTAGCGCGAGAAACGTTTACTACATGGATCCCGCCTAGCAGGAAACATTTCTTTTTATTTCAGGTAAACCATAGTAGAAGGATTTGAGTTAATGAAATGGATTTTAAGGAGATAATGGCTAATATTTATGTCAGTATTTTTTTCATTTGAATGTCGACCAATCAAACTGCAGCCTACGTTTGAAAAATTTGCAAATTTGTGGATCAGAAAATATTAAAAGAGACGGCACTGTAGAAGGGTCGTCTCTTTTACAAAAGTCTGTTGCAACGTGGCGCATACAAAAGAATGTCTGCTAACACAACACACCCCGTTAAATGTTAAATGCGCGAGACGCGCGTTAAGCCGAATGTGCCGACGTAGCTCTTCAAATTTAGTGGAAAATCACATGCGTTCGTAGTGAGTTGCTTAAAGACAACTGAATATTTCACCTGACATCTAGAATGGTAAACAAGGCAACACTATAATTTTGACCAACGTATATGTTTTACGGAAGTTTCTTTCTATGAAAAAAGACAAAATACAACGGTTTCAGTGAATTTAGGATTATGGAGCGTTGAAGCAGCCGCAGCGGAAATGAGTGTTTTCGCGATTGTCCCAGCTCCCTTGCTTGAGTCACTCCTCTGCCGTAAATTTGTTTCTATAAATTATTCCAGGGCTTCATAAACACTGTGGGGGTGAAACAAAAATGCCTTGGTGCTTGTTTTGTTTTTTCATAGAAGTAAATATTTTTCGAATTTTAGCAAAAGCTAGATACTCTTAGAATCGCAGCTCAATCTTAAGACATTTAACATGCTAAACCTTTTGCTTGTGCAATTACAAAAACAACAATTATTCTCTGAAACGACAACAAAAATCTAATGACGTCACAGGCAGACTCACACACACACACAAGCACACACACACACACACACACACACACACACACATATATATATAACGGGCATGTTGGCGGCAGGCCGAAGGCGTGGGTATAAAACTGAGAAGAAAAAAAACCCTTAGTGAAAACAGCAACAACGAACGATTTAATCTTCGACGTTTCGGCCGGAGTCCGGCCTTCGTCAGGAAGCTTCCTGACGAAGGCCGGACTCCGGCCGAAACGTCGAAGATTAAATCGTCCGTTGTTGCTGTTTTCACCAAGGGTTTTTTTCTTCTCAGTTTTATATATATATATATATATATATATATATATATATATATATATATATATATATATCAGTGCGTCGAACCGAAAAAAATACGGGTTCGGTTACGGTTCAAGTTCAGGTAAATTTATTTTGTTCCGGTTCAATTCCGGTTCGATTATTCGATCCGCGAACCGGTTCGCGAACCGGTTCGGGGCGCTGAACCGGTTCGTGAACCGATTCGGAAATTATAAATGACAAATTGAAACATCAAAATATATTACAAATAAAACATCTGAAATCGGCACATACGAAACAGGATACATCGTAGTGTAAGGCTCAGGGATTTCTACCAGGAATGGTTTCTTTATGTGCACTCAAAGGTTACCTCACCGACGTTTACGCATTCGGACTTCATCTGATTGGGTCCGACGCAGTAGCTGTAAAATCCGCGACCTCCTTACAAACCCACTTACAAGTAGAACTCGCTAACTATCCTGCCACCTAGGCGTGTAAACAATTGAAGGAACAGTGGCAAAAAAATACAGCTTTCTTTATTTGAACTAGCCTTCGGTAACTCAAATTAGACCCTTCAAGAAGTTTTCATTAAACAAGATACGGAATATGAAAAACACTTCACCGAACGCAACGCCAGAAGGACGTAATAGGATAAGTATTAAAATAGAAGAGTTCGCTGTCTCACAAATATGTTAGCTTCTAAGTGCCTATAAAAAACCGGATGCATTATTATCAAACTCCACAGCCTTTTCTTTTCTCAATCCGATGGAAGCAAGCTTCAAGAACTCGCACGTCCTAGAAACGTGTTATGAAATGAGCACACAGCAGCATTTAGAATTTACGAGATGGTAAAAAAATGAAATCCCGCGACGCGATTTTTTTTTTTTTTTTTTGCGCAGCCTTTTATTTTTTTTTTTTTTTCGTGCAAGCCGCGACCAGCGCGATACTGGTTCCTATGTCAAGATTCATGGATGCAGCGTTTGTCAAGATTCATGGATGCAGCGTTTATATTCCTAAGACTGAGTAAAGAAGAAAAATATGTAAGCGAGGTGTGTGTCAGTTGACGGCACTTAAAAAACAAATGGCATTGATAGCACATTCATTGTCAACAGCGCGTGGCCGAACCGTTTTGACATGAGCCGGTAACCGTTATTTTTTTTTCGGTTCAGTTCCGGTTCGGGTTCATCGCGATAACAATGTAACGGTTCGGGTTCGGGTTAAGTTCCGGAAAAAATACCGGTTCGGTTCCGGTTTTCGGTTCAGTTCGGTTTCGGTTCGACACCCTGATATATATATATATAAGCGGAAATCTTTCCGAAAAAAAAAAAAAGAAGTGATGCTTTCAACCGATAAGTTTAGCAAATTTCAAATCCTCGATTAACTGTGATCTGTATCCGTCACACTGATAATTTTGGTGTCCATGTATAATTATCAGATACTTATCCACTCAAGGTATTGTACATCTCGAATCAAGACGGGTTTAATGTCGCCAAAAACATATTGCACTTTAAAATTTACGTTTCTCCAGGTGGTTAATAATGTTCTAGTTTATGCTTCAACCCTAAAATGAATATATAAAGATAAAGATATAGCTAAAATACTATTTAATTTGTATTAAAACACATGAGCTTTTGCGAGGCGTATGCTAACAACACTGTTTTTTTTTTGTTGCTTAGAGCGTTTAGTGAATGCTAGGTTTTCTTTGATTTCTTTGATTCACTAGATATATTATAATAATTATTGGCTTGCTGTTAGAATTACTTATCTTTGTTAAATGCATTTCAGAATCTTTGTTAAGAATAAATTAATTATACCATTGTATTTCACACCATCGACAGCTTATTCAACTTGATCATTAGCACTAGAAAACTCTATATTCAACCTTATTCATAACATTCTAGTTCGGTGCGCGACCAACTTAAACCCTTCCAGAGTAGTAATAAAGAATTAAAATCTAAATAATAAATAAAACATAACAAAACATAAATCCTTGCACTTTTTTATGTCTTTGAAGCTCCAACAATTAGTCTACAAATTCTAGTGACGAGAAAGAGGTCTAGGTTTGCATCATATAAATGCATCGCAGCTTTGGAAAATTTTCAGAAGGAAAACTATATGGTGTATCATTCAGACGAGTAGACATCTCCGGACTGAGCGTAGTAACTATGGCAAAATTATAACCTATGAGAATGGCTAAATACGCGTGTTTGGGGCTCACCAAATTAGGCGTCATGATTCATTGTTGGACAAGTTTATGCATGATAAGCAATATACAAAATTGTCAAAGTATAGTCTGAGCTTACCGGGGCTGAGAAAAGGAACTGAGTTATTTAAAGGCACTCGCTGGAATGAACAACGTAAGACAATGTGTTGGATAGTGTTCTGGAGATAACTAAAGTCTCAATATTTAAAACCATTCAGCGTTTTAGGAAATGTTCAACTGTTATACTTAATATAAAAAAGTAAGTCGCACGCTTGCTAGGATACTGTGGTAATTAAAACACTTTTCAGAGGATCTCTTTGCACATATTATGACGCCGCACGTGGTGTCGGTAAACCTACAATTTCAAGAAAGTTTTAAAGAAATGTTCTAACGTAAAACCTGACGCAAAGCTTGTGAGTTACTATTCTTTAAAAATGCCGAGGCGTCTGCTATATGCGGCATATTAATGCCCTGTAATGATTCGGTTCCAGCCGTTCAGGAAGACTTGACTGTTGGAGAGCCTTTTGTTGGCAAGGCTCTCTATTTAAAGGTCGGTAAGTTCAACGCACGTTAGAAGTTTTTTTCTTGTTTCTGGTAGGATCGCGAACAAGTTTAAATAGGAAAACAATCTAGCATTGAAGCCCAGGTGGTAGGCACCATTCCGCCATTCAATAGATATTCAACAATTATATTTAACAATAACGACGCACAGTGTTGTACGTTTTTACCTGCCGCTCAGAGCAATTAAAAAAAAAGGTAACAGAACAAAATTCAGCAGTGGCAAAGAAGGACTTTATTAACACCTATAATTTTGTACAAATCTGCTTTTTCTAATATCAAGAAGTCTATGTGTTTGTGTAATTTATCGCAAAGACCCTCTAGTCACTGCGATTCGCGAAAAAAAAAATATTGTTTGTTTGTTTGTTTGTTTGTATAAGTTTATTTGAGACAGAACTTACAGAATGTCTCGGGGGACATGGCTAAAGGCACTTTGAAGTGTTTGACGAGGCCACGCCGCCCTTGAATTGAATTGTTCAGGCTAGCTGACTAATGACGAGATCGGAAGGTGTCAAGGTAGTATCCACAGAAAGATGTGTTCAGAAAGAATGAAAGCTGTCGTGTTCTGTGCTCCGTCCTTGTAGTTTATTCTTTCTCGTGTAAAACCATACAAATACGCTCGATGTTTAATTAAGTATCTACAGCCCATGTCTCTGTTGATCGTACGTTAGTTTGTAAAGCATATACTAGTTCCGTTTTTCTGAAAGGGGCCGGGAAATGACTTTTTGGTGGGGATAAATGAGATAAACGATGTTATGTTGAGATTTTACTAAGTGAAGGTCGTTAGTGGGCCAAAACAAAGACGGTAAAAAATAAAAGCCTACTTTTAGATACGAAAGATTAAAAATATCGCGGACTCTCTCTCACCTGCTTTTCTTCGGAACCTCTTAGCATTTTTATTGTGATACATTCGCGGTACCCAAACCACATCAGCCGACCCAAGCTCACATATTGGACACGAGCACGGCGCCACTCGAACGTATACGCTCCTCAACAATGAATCCGTAGACGAACATTTGGACTGACATTGGCGGCCAATGAGTGCCGTTACGACCCATATAGTCTCTTGCGACTGGCAAATTCCATGGTGTGCTTAAAAAACACGGTGGAAGCTTGGAGTGCTCACTCCGGTTGCCTAGTAAGTCGCGATCACGGGAAGTTTTTAATTCGCTTTCTTTTTAAATTAGAGCGAAAAGGAAGAAGTTAAAAGACGATCAGTTCTTGGTCCCTTTAAGACACAATCAGCTTGAAGGGTTTGCGATTGAAATAATTTTATACTTGTCTTTCTTGTCATGCACTTGGCAGAACTTGTTTCCAAGATGCAAGATTGTATCATAAGGCAACTCACACATGTTGAACATAGTTGCTTTTTTGAGTAGAACAATATATCTGTTCGTAGTGAGTTACTTAATGACAACTGAAGATTGCACCTGACATCTAGAATCGCAAATATGTCAACACTCTAATTTCGACCAACATATATGTTTTATGCAAGTTTCTTTCCATGAAAAAAAAGTGAAATACAACAGATTCAGCGAATTGTTTGATTTAGGATTATGGAGCGTTGAAGCAGCCGCAGCGGAAATGAGTGTTTTCGAGACTGTCACAGCCCCCCTGTTTGAGTCCCTCTTCTGCCGTAAATTTTTGCTATAAATTATTCGAGGGTCTGACAGACACTATGTGAATACAACAAAAACGCCTTGCCTTTTGTTTTGTTCTTAGCAACAAGTAAATTTTCTCAGAATTTTAGCAAAAGCGAGATATTCTTAAAACAGCATGGCCAAAAAAATACTTTTTTCTTGTGGAATGCTGTTAATCCAAAGTTTTAATCGATTCGAATGTAACAGAGTAATGAAAAGTTGTGCAAAGCGTTCATAAACGCTGTCATACAATCTGCGGCTATAAGCTTGTTCATGTTTTAGACAAATATTATAGAATATTTATGCAACTAGTGTTCATCGCAGTCGGGCTCAAACGGAACCAGAAGCGCCGAACACACGAGAAACTTCTAGGATGAATCAAATTGTGCATCACGGCATGGTATGCAGCAACAATAATGTTTCCATCCCGATATAACTTTAAAAGAAAGCGTAGTAAAAACAAAACAGGGTAACCCTCTTTGAAGAACTGCTCACTTTAATGTTTTCCAGACAATTGGAAGTAATTCGAAATGACCATGTAAGGCAACCGCACTTTATATAAGCTGGAACAACATAAAAAAGTTTCTTTTTATTTACATGAATAATGAAACATGCTGTATACGTTCCCAAAATGAAATCTTATTGCTTGTTTGACGTAAAACTAGCTTCCCATTTTCTGTGGCGAGATACTAGAAATAATACTATCAGTATTGTTTTTTAATTGTGTAGAGGAAAGAAATAAAAAATTATTTTGCAGTTCACTTATGTTTCAGTTCTCACCAGTAAAAACAATGCTGAGATTTAAACGACGTATTATGGGGACTACAAATGCAAGAACGCCAAGAAACTACTAGCTAAAGTTTGTCCAGACTCCTGCACCCGGCAGCTCACCTGAGAGGTGTGGAGCGATTAAAACTCTATTAAAGAACTTAAACAGATTAGGCGACCCGGGGGATTTGTTCGAGGTCTCAGTTTAAGATATTTATCAATATTATTGCGTACGAGCCCAGCATTCTTGTGAAGTAACGTCTAATCTAAAACCTCTCTTACGATTTTCACCTTGTAAGGTGTTTTCCTGCTATACTTTACTGCGTTTCGCTAAATAAAATATCTTACTTGAAAAGGACTGAACATTTCCGTCTTCTATACCTCATCGTTGGTGAAAGTAATCCAAATGGGAGTTACTTTCATTTAACTTCATACTGCAAGCATATACAGTGAAACAGCACGCTTTTCCGAAATTGTTCTTCGATAATAAAATTTCTTTTAAGTTCCTTTTTTTCCCACCGCACTGTGGATTATTAAAAGGCGAAATGTGACGCATGCTGTTAGACTTGGCGCTATGAATTTGCTCCGGCCCATCCGCTGTCATCTAACAATGTTCACATTTCTACTTTCCCACTGCACTCATGGACTGAAATCATTACTTCAAATTATATACAATTAGCAGTTGACAAGCAAAAATGTGTTGAAAATTCGAAATTCCCAACTTAGCATGAAGGTACACTTGTGAAGTGTCTAGAAATTATGCTCATTTCGCATAATATTCGGCGAACGTAGATATTAAGTGAAAAGTGATAACATTTCTGTGCCAGATAAGTGAAAAATAGCAGGTAACCTCATGACACATATAAATTATATTGTTTTAGATGTGGAACATTAGTAAAAACATTAGGCCTAAAGTACGACAGCTTCATAGCTGCGCTGTCGGGTTCGAGCTGAAACATAAGTAAGACAGCGATAGACTTCTTGGATGAATTAAATTGTGTAGCACTCCTTAGTGTCAAATGTTTTTCTCTATTGCCTTTTTCCAAGAAAAATAACCGATCATGCGCTCTCAAGGTGGTGCAATAGTGGAATGCTAGCTGGGACACTTGATGGGCTCATAAATAGCTGCCTACCGGTCTCTCGGCTGCAACGAATGCGATTAAAAGCGTCTGAGCGTCACCAACTTCTGAAATTTTTGCAGCCATTTTGAATGTTTTCTACCCTTTCTGCAACTGTTGAAAGCGAGCTAACATGATCAACAACCAACACCGTACCGGGCAGACGACTAAATGTTCATAACTGCACCGCCACATTGCACCTCCACATTCCATAAAGGCGAGCATGATTATGAGGCCATAGGGAAAAGAAGTGTCTTGCGCTGAAAGGAATCGGTTATTTCGGCTGTAAGAGGCAGGTACCTAATATTCAGTCGGCTGTAACATTGCAACATATATTAAGAGAAAGAATAACTGGGATAGTTGGCATGGGTTCAATCTTGAAATAGTGCGAATGTTTCACAAACGAAGGAAAGAGGTGGACGATACAGGCGCTGACTAACAACTGAGGGTTCATTCTGGATAAACCGCGAAAAAATGTTCAAAAATACAAGTCTTTAATTATAATGGAAAGGCGCCTGTGTATCCCCTAATTGGGTGCTATCGGTTATACAAAACCATCGGTGATCATCCCCGATCTAAAAATTCTACCTCATCGTCCATCAATGCCAAGGAAGCCTAACTTACGCAGGTTGGGCCCTCCTTTTCTTTTTTTTTTTTTTTAATGCGAAAACATTAACTGTCTCATGGAGCGAGCCGACGTTATCAGTTTGAAACGCGAAAATAGCACTTTAAATCGTTTCTCCAAGTAAAGCCTGCTACTAGTTATGAAACTACGCGAAAAACCTAGACACGGCACCTATAGTTTCCCCGATCCACGGTGTAGGAAGGCTTTTTAGGTGTAGAGACTCCGCTCTCCGCCGCGACCAGATAATGACACCCCGCGCGCTTGGCTTCACGGAGCCACCCCCAGATGGCGCCGTAAGTTTCAGGCCATCCGGCAGCGCACCGGGCCGCCTGTGTTAGCTGCCTGCTCGGCGTGCAGCTTGCTTTCCGGTGATTACGGGTTCGCGTACGATGTGGTATGTAGGTGGGGCCATTCAACTATCATCTCTTTCAGTACACTGAAGTTTTCATAACCCAAAAAATGGCAGACGGAAAACAAGAGTAACTCCCTAATACCAGCCGACGCGGCGGTCTACGAGTGAAAAAGAAATATTCCTCTCCTGTAGATAATTTCTAGCCCAGCTTACATTCCGTCGTTTGTTTCCTCAGTAGCGCAATACTAACGTCGGGAAGCTTTTGTAAAATGAATAAACTCTGATTGTAGCGCAGGTAAACGATAACTTGAGTGCGACCGAAAGAAAAAAAAAGCACAAAAATAAAGAATGGTTAACACAAACCTTGTTAACGGATAATAAGGAACTGAATTGCTTTAAGCACCATTCACATGACTTTTCTCTCTCTCTCTATATATATATATATATCAGGGTGTCGAACCGGAACCGAACCGAACCGAAAACCGGAACCTAACCGGTATTTTTTCCGGAACTGAACCCGAACCCGAACCGTTATATTGTTATCGCGATGAACCCGAACCGGAACTGAACCGGAAAAAAATAACGGTTACCGGCTCATGTCAAAACGGTTCGGCCACGCGCTGTTGACAATGAATGTGCTATCAATGCCATTTGTTTTTTAAGTGCCGTCAACTGACACACACCTCGCTTACATATTTTTCTTCTCCACTCAGTCTTAGGAATATAAACGCTGCGTCCATGAATCTTGACAAACGCTGCATCCATGAATCTCGACATAGGAACCAGTATTGCGCTGGTCGCGGCTTGCACGGAAGAAAAAGAATTAGAAGGCTGTGCAAAAAAAATTAAAAAATCGCGTCACGGGATTTCATTTTTCTACAATCTCGTAAATCCTAAATGCTGCTGTGTGCTCGTTTCATAACACGTTTCTAGAACGCGCGAGTTCTTGAAGCTTGCTTCCATCGGAATGAGAAAAGAAAAGGCTGTGGAGTTTGATAATAATGCATCCGGTTTCGTATAGGCACTTAGAAGCTAACATATTTGTGAGACAGCGAACTCTTCTATTTTAATATTTATCCTATTACGTCCTTCTGGCGTTGCGTTCGGTGAAGTGTTTTTCATATTCCGTATATTGTTTAATGAAAATTTCTTTAAGGGTCTAATTTGAGTTACCGAAGGCTAGTTCAAATAAAGAAAGCTGTATTTCCTCCCCACTGTTCTTTCAATTGCTTACACGCCGGGGTGGCAGGATAGTTAGCGAGTTCTACTTGTAAGTGGGTTTGTAAGGAGGTCGCGGATTTTACAGCTACTGCGTCGGACCCAATTAGAAGAAGTCCGAATGCGTAAACGTCGGTGAGGTAACCTTTGAGTGCACATAAAGAAACCGTTCCTGGTAGAAATCCCTGAGCCTTACACTAGGATGTATCCCGTTTCGTATGTGCTGATTTCAGATGTTTTATTTGTAATTTATTTTGATGCTGCAATTTGTCATTTATAATTTCCGAACCGGTTCGCGAACCGGTTCAGCGCCCCGAAACGGTTCGCGAACCGGTTCAGCGCCCCGAACCGATTCGCGAACCGGTTCGCGGATCGAATTAATCGAACCGGAACTGAACCGGAACAAAATAAATTTACCTGAACCTGAACCGTAATCGAACCCGTATTTTTTTCAGTTCGACACACTGATATATATATATATCGGATTCCCAAATTACCGTTGATTCGTCTGGACTATTAAAAAAAAAAAAACTTTTTTTTCAACATGTGGGGCAGCTAACGCGATTATTCTTTTACATTTTAAGGCAGCCTTTGAGTCCTGCTAAATTTAACTGCTGGCCGAATTGGCACGAAGTTACACATTTTGCACGCAGACATTAATGAAAGCAGCATTCTTTGAAAGGTTCACTTTGTTACTACACTTACATTTGCATATAGCAGATTGCAGCAAAAGATTATAGCAACCACACTCGTCAAGGAAAGCAAACCGGTTTTCTTAATGGCACTTCTGATATAAGTATAATAATAATATCATCACAAACTTTAAAAAAAAATCACTGTAAAAAAACCGCGGCTAAAACATTGTTTAATGTATGGCACACTCTATAGCTGCCTTTGGAGTTCTTTTCCAGATTACGAGTCGCACAGTCGGGACTCTTTCATCTTTTCTCGAGACTGCTTCTTTGCATCTCGGTTTTTTTCCTTTGCAGTCCTGTCGCATTCTCATGCGATCCGAACCCTTTTGCACGTTCGACCGAAACCGGAGAGGCGTCTGCCTTCCACGGAGGCGTCTGCATTCCACGAGAACGCCAGACAGAATCCGACCCTGAACAGATGGGCAGTCTGTTGTGTCTGCGTTACCGCATGCAAGACAATCCCCTACGAGGCTTCTTCAATTTGGAGGGAACAACGACCGAGCATGTGACTGATCCATTCGGCAGACGTCTTTATCCTGATCGTCTCTTTTACTAATATTTTCATGTCGTTGTTTTCCCTTTCTAAAACGTTTACGTTTAACCAGGCTCGAGAGCAGTGGCGCATTCATTCAAATGTTTGGCTTTGGATCTTTGGTTTTTAAATTTCTTTTATGCACGGTTCACCATTAAAAAAAAAAAAACTTTAAAACGTTGGAAACAATTAGTGGCGGCGTAAGCAATGGGTGACTTAGCCCACGTTCCGGCGGAGGGCCGGCGACCGGACGGCCTGAGCGTTCTGGCGCCCTCTAGGGGCAGGCGGAGAAAACATAGGAAAGGAGGGGACGTGATGTGTTCGCCGTTCCGACGGGGCGAGGAGAGGAGTCTCCACACCTAAAGAGCCTTCCTACACCGTGCCCCGATCAGAAGAAAACTAAAGCTAATGTATTTTCGGCTTCGATCCCATTGGCTGGCGCTCGTCGACGAGGCTTGCAATGGCCGCTGGCGCTGCATGTCCGCGAAGGAGAAGCTCCACCTCCTTCTCTCCACGCCCAAGGTCAGCGCGCCGTACGCCACAGAAGAAAAAAGGGAGCGAAGAACGGCTTGCGTGCTATCGCATTCAAAACTCATAGGAAGTGCTTAGGTGCCTCTGAGCCTCTACAATCTTACGAGCTGCGTAGTGCCTATGTCCGTATACCGCGATGGAACTTTCTAGTAAAGGTGTACATGCTCAGTTACGTGGAATGTGTGCATAGGGTCCTCGGTGGGACCTGCTTTGAGTGACTGTGATATCTTCCTTGAAGGGTGACAGGGCACTAGAGAGTTTCATGAAGGCACCGGCAAAGAAATTATTCAGTCCCTTTTGTAGACAAAAGGGACGTAAGTCGGATCCTTGATATCGTGCTCAAAGCGTTCAGGGGGCAAGGTTTGGGCTTGGGGTCCAAATTTGAGACTTCTAAGCACCAGACAGTCCCGTTTATCTATTTCTTCGTAGACGTGAGCAAAAACATGCTTTTGTGGCATCATCCCAGAACCGCAAAAATTATCCTTGATTTTAAATTGAGGGACTCAAAGCTCGTCCAAGAAGTCATCGCTGAGTCTTGTACTCCTTCGGCGGTAAAAAGGCACCTGCTTCTACGGAGTGGAAAGAAACCTCTGCGCCGAGGTCGGGAGACTAACAGCCGAATTCATAAAAGGGCCTTACTTCGAACATTACTCGAACTCGACTCCAAACTCGACTTGAGGCCGGTTTTTCTCTTCATAAACAGACCTCCACTCCAAACGCTCCGCGACTACAGGAAATACTTCACTCTTTCATCGAGAATCTCAAGGTATAGCTACAGCGCTTCCTCGAGCCGCCCCTCGATTTAAGTTTGGAGTGTCATTGCGGCCGACAAGTCGTTCGCAGTGTCCGTGTACTTTGTTCTAAGCGCAGAAGAGATCCTCTACGACGACGCAGGCTACAGCTAATCGAGACATGTGAAAAGACGATGTTCTAGGGAGCGCCGTAACCCTCTGAAAAGTCTCGTTGAGGGGCCCTGTTCTGCACCACCTTTAGTGCTGTGGCTGGTTTACAGTCACATTATTGCAGCTCACTTGTCTTAGTCCGCTCGACCATAAATACGTTTTTCTAAATTAAACGAAAATAAACCTCGTCACAGGGAATGACACGAACTGAATCGAACTGGTGTACAATATTTAATGCAATCTGGACTCTGTCTTGCGTCTACAATCTTTTTACCCGTAACCACGTTTACATTGATGCTACTTAGGCGCATTGACTCAAGTTGTCACATGTAGGCAGTCATGTAAACTGCATAGTGTGCTAGGGAAGCGCATCGCGTGCAAGTTGCTAGACGAAGGTGATCTAGACGGCAGATGTCCATTCATGCAAGCCACAGCCTATGTAAAAGGAGGTCGCATGGCATGTCGGAACAAGGAGAAATATGGGAAGGAGCTTGCCGTATGACTGGATGAACAGCGCAGAACACAGCAGTGGCAGTGAACGGTGTGTTCACCCGCGAAAATTAGCACTAGGTTATTCCTGCCTTTGTAAGTGAGGTGAATATAGCTGGAGCTGCTCGGTGAGGGCAGCTTTTGCCCTGGCCTTGCGAATTACAACTTGCGCATCAGAGAGAGTCCCTAGAGGTTCTGGTGCAAGCAGGAGCGATGTCGGGATCTCCGAGTACTGGTGCCTCAGAACGAGGATCTCCTACGTCGGTGCTGTTCCTGCTTGCGGTAGAACCTCTCGGCCTCATGTTCCGGCTATGGTTGGCGCATTGGCGATGTCCAGCAACCAGTTGGAAACAATCTTGTTTGCCAGGACGTGCGAACCTTCGTCGCCTCTGTTACAGAGCGTCCGGCCCGGAGTCTAAAGCCCTACGGCTTCAGGTTTTCTGCGTTCTGTAACTTCTAGTAGATCTTCGAGGACAGTAGGTACAATCTTTACACTAATCAAAACGACCTCCGCGCACGAAACGTGATCAGAAAACGTGGTCATCTGGTGCGGCGAATGCCGGAAATGCAGTTTTATTTTGATATGTACAAACTTGTGATACGGAATCGTACCACATTTGCATAGGGCTTGATGCGCATTCATTCAATTGTTCGTGCGCCAGCTTCATTCCAGAAGAAATTGGATTCGATGCGCTCGTCTGTGGGAACTACGTCTTCCCCGCATCACTATGTAGGCCTAGTTCAGGCAAGACGTGGGACGAGGCCGTATTCTCCTGTGAATAGTTCTCCCTCACCCTTCTCAGGTGATCTACCTGAGGCACACCCTTTGGGACCTTGATACTTTGACGCGTCCGCCTCTCCGGGGAGCCAACCTACATCCGATCACCCTGCGCGCATTCATGCCCACAGGCCATCCGAGACGGCCAAAACCAACGGCCAAGGAGCGACTATCGCTAGGGGAGTCTCTGCTCGACGGAGCCTTCCTTCCTTGCTCTGACCCTCCTCTTTCCGCGTTACTGTCAATAGCGGTAGCGCAGAGTCCGAGTGATGATACTGTCAAGAAAGACAGCGCCGTTATCTAGGACCTTGTTGGGCCTCGGGCAAACATGTGGCCCGTATTCGTCAATAAACACGTCATTACCCGGACCCAAGGAACATACTGTGTTTCTACGTGGCACCCCAAAGGGAAAACCCGCAAGTCACCTTCATGTTAACGCGGCTCATTGTCGCTGTTTTTAGCGTTTCTACGAGACAGTATGCCAAAATCGAAATAATAAATAAACTGAAGAGCATCGACTAATTTTTCTATAAATAAACATTGGAAAATGTGCGGTCTAGTAGCAACTAAACTTCATGTCAAATTAAATCTAAAGCCTTTACCCGGCGTCATGTGACAGTCATTATGCTCTTTCACCGTGGCTTCAGGAATGGCGGCTGGCGACATTGAGAGCACCGGCGAAACAGCGCGGGTGCTGCCGGCATTGTTGTGGGGGCTTGACAGCCGTATTGCCATGTAGGAGACCAGTGCCTCCACAAGTTGGAGGGACGGGCTCATTGGTCGGCGGGTGTAACACAAGTGTACCCTCGTGCAATTAGAGGCCGAAAAATATCCTTTGACAGCATCCATGAGTTGAGATGTTCAGAGAACAACGCAGAAAGAAAAACACAAATCATACTGGCACTTATGCGTTACAATTTGTTGCTCGACACTAAACTGCAAGAATGAAATGCAAAAAAAAAGTGATGATGTCATACCTGTGCTCTTTCTTGATGTGTATATAAAATACTGGAGTATTTCAGTGTGATCATCGACAACAGTCATATTGCGGACACAAAATTTTTCAAATCAATACCATATACTACACCCCTAATTAAATTGTGCTGGCTTAATTATGCCGGCACAATGCGTTGGTTATCCTCACAATTAAATGACAATCATTGAACACTAACATGGAAACCTGAAGAAGGGCAGCAGTCAACTACTGGACTCCAGCACTTCTCATGTTCACATAATGGCATTTACTAGGAGGTTGCAACTAAGAAATGAGAACTGGTAATCAATTAAACTGGCTCAAGCATCTTTCTTCAAAATATTAGCATTTAAGAAGATCAGATGCTAGGTATAAAGGAAATATTCTAAACTCCTTCCTAGCGTAACTTTTACGTGCACTAGTGAAAGTTTCGTGAGCCGCGTTTTATTGATACTCCCAGGTTGCTCCTCGAATGTTCTCAAGAAAGGGGTCGGGGTCCAGGTTAAGGTGGTGTGGCGCAACCAGAATGTTCGCTGCGTAATTTTCGTCTGAATAGAGCACGACACGCAAACGTAAGTTGTCTATGTCAGCACAAGGAGCACGAAAGATAACGACAATGCACTATCATTGTGGCTACCCACGGCCTCGACAGTAGCGTCAAAGCGTGCTTGACTAGCTCCTGCGGACGCTGCAGGATACCGCAGCGAAGTCACCTGCAGAGTTAATAACTACACACGTCGTGTCATGGGATTTTGTGAACACACTACGTTCTTCCGCCTTCTAACAAGCTGCATATTGATGCAGCTTGTTGAATTCTAGTTGCATTCTTCTTAGTGGTGACGTGTTATTCAAAACAGAAGGGTAAAAATGACTCTCAAATTGATTGGACCGCAAGGGAGCATGAAAACAGACCGTGCTTAACAAAATTGGTAAGTCAACACCACCGCTCACAACCTGATGTAAAAACATAAAATCACGCAATCCTCTCCTATCAAGCAAAGTACACAACATAAGTTTTTTTTTTAAAGTAATTGTTAATATTCGTAGTAACAAAGGCGGTCAAAATAACTCTCGTAAATTATGTCTATGAACCGTTTTCGGACACGCTCAATGGAGCATGATGCGGTGGGATTAACGCAATTACTGTCAGAGGAAGCATGCTCCAGCTTCGTGCGCACAAGGCAACAAAATGAGCGCACAGGACAAAAAGGCGAAGAAAATTTTCTCCTGGAACAATATATGATTCAAAGGTTTCTAAAAGAGGCCTTACACATAGTTAAAACATCATAACTGAGATTTAGAAGGATTTCAAAAGATTCCAAGATCCCGAATGACGGACACTCGGATGATAACAGTGTAAATTAATCTGTAAGGAAATGAAAGTGAATCGCACTTTCAAGTGAGATAAATTGTTTTTGTTTTTGTACACTCAGCAAAAAAAAAAAAATGCTTTGAACGTCACCTTAAAATTTCCAACGCGTCCTTGTGAAGAGAAACTCAATCGGAGGGGGATTTTACACGTCGAAACAGCTTGATATCATTCGGAAACAAGAGCACTTTATACTTTTTCACATAAATCAAAATGGAATTCACGAATATAAAAAAATAGTGGGCCCAGGTTACATCATGAGGTACTCCTGAAGGAGATGAATAATATTCGGATATGGGATCCGGCCACACAAACATAATTTTTACGACAGGAAATATAACTTTTGAACCAATGCCAGCAAGTCGAGCAGAAACCATACCTTTCTAGTTTAACTAGATGTGTATTGTGATTAACCTCGTTGAATTCCTTCGTCATATCAAAGCATATTACGCCGACTTGCTCACGGTCGCGAACCAACGGAACGGTATAATTAAAAAAAAAGAGCATATAATGGTTTCAACCGACTCCCCCTTCAAGAATCCCTGTTGCTCTTGGTTAATTTTATGTCTAAAGAAGCTGTACAGACGTTTATGCATCATCATTTCAAAAACTTGGCAAAAACTGCACAATAATAAAACGGGACGATGTCTGTTTAGAATGCTAGGATCCACTTCTTTATGAATCGGAAGAACAACAGATCGTTTCCAGATAGAAGCAAATATTCCTGAATGTAAAGATAAATTAAATATGTATAATAAGACAGGAGTCAGCAGTTCAGCCCACCCTTTCACAATAAAACTAGCAATTCCAGTTAGCACCGGCATACAGCTCTGATTTCATATTACGAATGCTTTCTCTGATTTCAGGTTCGTCAATTGGTTGGGATAAAGAAAAGAAAATCAGCTGTGCTTTGGCACGTCGTGCTACCGCCAAGAACTGATGCTGACAAAAAACATGACCTAAAATGCTCAGCCAACATATTGGCAATTTCACTTATATCACATCTTGAATCACATGTAAACCAGAGCTATTTTGCATCAGAACCACGCTACAATTTCGCGTCTTCTTTGTCGGTAACAAGTTCCCAACGTTTTAGGCTTGGTATACATATCGTACAGAAGCCCAGCCAAATGCGCACTTTTTGTTTCATTTTTTTTAAAAGTCGACACTTACTAAATTTTATTAGCACTTGTATAACCCCCATTTTTTTAAGAGACGGTGATAATGAAGCTTGCATCGCAAGCAACGTCTCCGTTCCTTCGAAAACCAAGAAGGGTACTTGTTATGTCTAGAAACATGTTTAGGCAATAAATTTGTGTCGTTCTGACAAGATCGAGTATTGGGCAGGAGATCGAACTACAGGAAGCGCTCTGACCCGTTTTTTCCTCACACCTCGGTGTTCCCTCAACTCAAGGCCTGTGCACACGCCCACACGCCTTATGGGCATGTCTATGTCATCTTCTACAATAGAGCGCGAGGCGCAGTGTAATGTAAAAAATACTAACAATCGACTAAGTGACGTTAAGTGCCGGATCTACCCGGAAAGCAGTCATCAGAGAATGCGAGCTTGACCCAGTTCGACTTTCGTGCTGAGCTGGGCACAGTGCATGCTGCATTGTTCGTGCAGGCCGGAGTGGTAACAAAAGAGCCTCTCCTCCCCCTCACCGGAAAGCACGAACTCCAGCCGAACGCTGACACCGCGTTCGGTTATGTCTGCCGAGCGCTGAGTCATTGTATTTGTTGTCCCC
Organism: Ixodes scapularis; assembly: GCF_016920785.2. Classification (NCBI taxonomy): domain Eukaryota; kingdom Metazoa; phylum Arthropoda; class Arachnida; order Ixodida; family Ixodidae; genus Ixodes; species Ixodes scapularis. The sequence goes on along the minus strand of NW_024609835.1, from coordinate 38,702,549 downwards.
ATTCGTGTAGTTCTGAAGTTAACCACTTGGGGCGTCACGGTCGCTCCTCCTCCCCAATATTTCCAGCCGAACTCCGGATGATATAACATTGTTCAAATTCATAAATAAATGCATTCAAACGTACTTGATGCTTTCAGGTTGGTGGCATCACACGTCAACAAGTTATAACGGCCAGGCAGTTAATCTCCACATACATAAAAGTGAAAGAATAAAACACAGAGGACAAGCACAGGACAACCACTTTTAGCATTTTATGTATTCATGTTCAACCCGTTTGCCTTCACCAGTCAGCCAATCTCATGTAGATTAAAATCCCAGTATATTTTATGGTTTGAGATTTTTCGTCGTGCGTCAACCTTTCTGGCCAAAAAAAAAAGAAAGATGAAAAATTCTTCTCTCGAGCGGTTTGTCATAAAAATAACAGCCAAATAGACAAACATCCCATTTGAACCAATAGTTTTCGGTGAACTGCGCTGCTCGCTGCGGGGTCAGAGAACTCTACATTAATCACATGGGCACGTGAAGTGATGTCACCAGGTTTCAGGTTTTCCTGATCCGAACATTTAGTTGGTGTGTGTATTTGTATATATATATATAGAAAGAGAGAATACGTCTTTAGTGCCTGATAGGAGTATATTGACAATAAGAGGTAAGAGCTGCACATTTACTACGCAACAAAGCGCGTAAAAATGTTTGTTTAAAATATTCGATTAGCTCTGTGAACCATGGCTATAAAATTGATCAGGCAAATCAAATAGAATGTCGTGTATCTTCTTGGAGATCTTATGAAGAAATTACTAAAGAGTAAAGGATCAAGGTATGCAATAAGATAGGATGATACCTTATTGAGCTTGATTGCTGTTCCGGAGAACTGTAAATATTCGTACGGTTACCTCAACCTTTTCATACTTCTCATGTCAGTTGTTGCAACAGAGCATATAGCCTTCGGCAACGTCGGCTTCGTCTTCAGATAATATATCGCTTTTAACATAGAAAAGTTTAAGCAAATATATCATGCAGCTTTTTTGGTAACTATACCGAAAATTACTTAACGGTAGTAGTAATATATATATATATATATATATAGTGCCTTCGTCAGGGCCGTCTCCTGACGAAGCCGAGCCTCTCGGCGAAACTGTCGTAATACATATAAAATTCTAGCATAGCAACTCCGGAAGTACGGAAGTCTGATTAATTACATTTTCCCGCTCAATTGTTCTCAAAGTACGTACTCTGCCTCAGATATATATATATATATATATATCGTAAAAGGGAGGTAAATGCATAGAACCCTATTTATCAGACGACGATCCGAGCAGGGACCGCATTTCTTCAAAGCCTAATGTTGCGGTAGAAGATGAAAGGTCGCCACTTTAACACAACTAAAAAAGCGAAAAACAAGGAAAGGCGAAGATATTTAGAACCGACCATGAGTGGACGAGGCCCGCGGCAAGGGAAGGGGTAATGCGTGCGTCCCCAAACCACCTCGTACTTGGCGCCGTTCTAGGTCGGCAGTGTCAAGAAAGAAAAGCAAGGGACATCTCTCTCTCTCTATATATATATGGGTGGTTTCATCTCAAATCGTGCAGGCAAAAAGGGTCGAATTTTTAATTTCGATGAAAAAAATATATGTAATGGCGCCGTTTCTAAAACCGCAGTCGACACAAACCGCAAGTTCGTCCGATTTTTTGTTCTCGACTTATGAATTTTGAAAGAGGTCGCGGCGAAAAGCAAGTGTTTTTCACACCCGTCGTGGGTCGGATGTTTCGCTTGATCTCCCGCCATGGATTTTCAGTCCACATTATATTAACTTTTTTCAAGCACTCTGTGGACACATTTAAAAGGCTCCAATACAATGAAATAATTTTAGGCCTTTTGCTTTTTTTCTGTAAAAATGTCAAAAACGCCTCCTCGGTCAATTGTTGACCAACTTTGACAATTAATTACTGGCGATCTACTTGGGTTACACCGATATTTTTTATGTCTACGGAGAGCCCAAAACACGCTCTTTATATTTATTATAAAATTTCTTGGCTGTATAATATATTCTTTGCGGTACGTTTACGTTAATATTATGCAAAAACCAAAAAGCACCATTTTTGAAATTGATTTTCTCAAAAAACCCATTTTTTATTTTTTTTATTTTTTGTTCAAATGTAGATATGATAGTTGTCTACACGAAAATTAAGCCTAGAAAGTGTATATTTTGTTTGCATGTTTTATATTTAGTCCTCAATATCGGAAAAAGACGTCTTTGTTATGCAAGACCTAAGTCAGACATAGCGACCCATGCGTCTCTATGAATTGTGAAAAAGTTATCTTGAATTTTCTTCTGCATTTTGTAATCAATTAGAAACGGATTTTGTGGTATTGAATATTTATGTATGTTTTGATAAGAGCGGGAACCATGAGGTACATATCTAACCAAATCAGCAGGCCTAGTAGACTTTCAATAACCAAAAGGCACAGACATTGTATTGTTTCGATTTATAAACCTTTCAAAGTAAACTAGCACGACTAGCTATTAGCTGTCATATTACTAAGACAAAGAAAGTCACCACATCGTCGATATATTATATACAATTCTTTACGAAACCAAACACTGGGGCTTGTTTATCGCACATCGCACAGGTCACCAGGGAATGTCCTTTCACTTCCGTAATACACAAAAGTGGTGACACAGAAACGGTCCATAACACACAGACAGTGTGTCACGGAGAGGGGTAGGAAATAAAAATAAATAAATAGGAATTAAATTGCCCAACTCCGATCTTAACGAAAATTGCGTTAAACAAAAAATAAAGTATTTAGGTTCGAGCGGTGGCAAGGCGATAGGTCCACGCCTGGTGGAGAGTCAGACAAAGAAGTCGACGGCACGTAAAGGTAAAACAAAAACAAAAAAATCAATAATTTAATAAAGACTGGAAAACTCAGCCGCACATGGCAAGAACAAAAACCAACTCCCCCGGGCATTCCCTAAACGGGACGCAACCAAATGCGTGCGAACACGCTCTCTACATCACCGCCAGGCCGCTACGCCATGACGAAATAAACCCAACAACTGAACAGTGCTAACAAACAGTTAGTAAGAAAACATTGAAAAAAAAAAAAAACGTTTAGAAAGAACCGCACCCGAGAAACAAAGTTCAGCGGGGCGAAGAAACACACACGAGTCGGCCCCACGACATTGAAGTCTGGCAGGATGACGGCGTCCAGATGATGCTCGAATCTGTTTCTCCCTCTATTACGCACATCCACGACGGCTGTGCGGAACTGTAGCTGTACGAAAGAATGTGACGAATAGATTCGAGCAGGCGATGCGCGAGAAGGTAACCGAGACTATGCTTCAAGCTTCATATCGGGAGAGGAGCTTTCGAGGTAGTTTCTGCAGTTACTCAAACTTTCTCTTTCCCCTTCCCTTTTTTAAAAAAACACGTCAGCCGGCGCTAACGTTTCATCTTGGGAGAAGCCCACTCTTCACAAACGGTTATAGTTGACAAGGAGGCTGACTTCGACCCAACTAGTCTCCAGGCAGAATACAAACACAGGTATATTTACCAACACGCTCGTTTTAATGTCTGTCTCCGGGCTTTGCTGTTTCCAAAAGAGATAACCCTTTATAAGGACACAGCGAGCGGGTTGGTGGGGATAATTAAACTTAAACACTCCCTTCTCGTTTTCTTCCTCAAGTTTAATAGATAACCCTTCGGTGCTATCGGATCTCCCCGGAGAGAGAGAGAGAGCACGGCCGTTTCAAGGTAAGGATAGGGCGCTCGAAGCTAGGGCAAACAGGCGGTATCGTTTCACGCATGCACGGATGGCTGGTTTCAAATTTCCCCACATCCCTAACGAAACCGGCCCATCTTCGTGTGTGCGTCTGCGGGATTTCTGTCCCGCGCCGCCGGTTTTAGCGCGCACGCGGCGTTGTTTTGGCTGGCAGAACAGTTGTTAACCGTCGACATTGTAAGGCCGTGGTGTCCTCATCCTTTCAGGCAACGATTCCTTTGCTTTCCCTTGTGCAATACTCTGACTGACTCCTCCTGGGTGGCTGTCACTGTTCGCCGCGTCAACGACACAATCGTACCATTTCACTCCTCGTGACACAGGGTGCGCTGCTCGCTTTCCTCTCACGGGCCGTCCCATCTAACACAACGAGCGCGAAAGGTCGTGGTCATCTGCTGGCTCCGAAAGGGCGGGACGCTCATGCAGGCCAATTAGGGCCCTGAATCAATAAGACGTCTGTCAACTGCTACACGTTAAAAATTTATGACACCTGCTGGTCTGTTAAGAAGTGTTGCTTTCTCTTTTTGGAACTCCTCCGATGTAGCTTGCCGCCTTTATTAGAATTTAAATAATCAATAAATATATCAGGGTGGAAATACTGTATTTCATTTTGATGTGGAAACGTTGAAAAAAAAGAAAAAAACTATTTCCAAGCTTGTGAAGACGCGCAATTCGCAAGTCCATTTCGAGCCGTAAAAACACGTTTTTGTACGATATTGATGCTTAAATGTAGAACATACAAACAAAATATACACTTTCTAGGCTTAATTTTCGTGTAGACAACTATCATATCTACATTTGAACAAAAAATAAAAAAAATAAAAAATGGGTTTTTTGAGAAAATCAATTTCAAAAATGGCACTTTTTGGTTTTTGCATAATATTAACGTAAACGTACCGCAAAGGATATTTTATACAACCAAGGCATTTTATAATAAATATAAAGAACGTGTTTTGGGCTCTCCGTGGAGATAAAAAATATCGGTGTAACCCAACTAGATCGCCAGTAATTAATTGTCAAAGTTCGTCAACAATTGACCGAGGAGGCGTTTTTGACATTTTTACAGAAAAAAAGAAAAAGGCCTAAAATTATTTCATGGTATTGGAGCCTTTTAAATGTGTCCACAGAGTGCTTGAAAAAAGTTAATATAATGTGGACTGAAAATCCATGGCGGGAGATCAAGCGAAACATCCGACCCACGACGGGTGTGAAAAACACTGCTTTTCGCCGCGGCCTCTTTAAAAATTCATAAGTCGAGAACAAAAAATCGGACGAACTTGCGGTTTGTGTCGACTGCGGTTTTAGAAACGGCGCCATAACATATATTTTTTTCATCGAAATTAAAAATTTGACCCTTTTTGCCTGCACGATTTGAGATGAAACCACCCATATATTTATGTGTGTGTGTGTGTGGTGTGTGTGGGTGTGTGTGTGTCTGTACCAGAAGCGATATTAAACTGGATCGGGGGATTTAGTGTTATACTAATGATGTTTAATAAATCTGAACACTGACCCGTCAACTGTATATTTACGATGGCGTAACGCATGTTTCAGCCTTTTTCGGAACATTGGCAGCGATGAACTCACAACCCTTATTTATCCTACTGGTGTTCTTATGCTCACCGTTTCTCCTCAACGTGTGTGACTCAGGAGGCCGTAATAACCCGACTGAAGAGTTCTACAATGTATGTAACTTGTACGCTTTCTGAATGTGTATTAAGTGTATTAGAATATGTTCATCGATGTACTGCGTCCATATAAAATAAAAAAAAAGTGAACGTAAACTATGACTGGGGCGAAGACGGTCTGTTTATATTCAAAATAAGTTTGCTTCAGAATGAAGTACAATGTATCACCTCACTGGATAAAGTAGAAGTTAGGCACGATCAGAATCCCTGCGTCCTCGTTTTCCCCTTAAACTTATGGAAATAATTTCTTTGAAGCGGGTGCAGACTGTTATTTTTATAATATTCCCCAAACAGCAGAAAAGAAATTAGCCCCAATATTTTTTGACATCCTTTTATTTTCGACCAACCGAACTGTGCTCGAGAAAGAAAAAAAAAAACGAAAAAAATTTCTACGAACAGAACTTTTATAAATAAATAAATAAATAAATAAATATTTATTTTCAAGTGCCCAAAAACAACCAACAGGTCTTTTATTTGGTACACATAATAAATGAGGAATTAAAATAACAGAGACATGGCAAAAATACACAAACGTTACAAATTGGCAACAAGCACTTTCATTTTCATCGCGAACACCCGAGAGTCGCTAGATATATCCACTTCAGCGTTGTTGATACGGTTAAAAAGCAGTTGGCAGCGTGATAAAGGCGAGAGATCACAGACAGTATTAATGTAAAAAGTACTATGATTTCTAGTGGGTCGGGAGGGAACATGTAAATTAACATCACTTAAAAGCGAGCCACAATCAGATACACCGTTTACTAACTTATGAAAAAAGACTAAGTCACGTTCCGCTCTTCTATCGGACAAGTTTGTCAACGAAACTTTTTTAAGAAGAAATTCATAATCAAAATAGAAGCGACGATGAGAGTATCGATCATACACAATGCGTATTAACCTCTTCTGTACATTTCCAATGTTCAATGCCTGAGTTTTGTATAAATAAGACAAGTCTCGAAATTAGTCTGATTACGCTATCAAAAAAGTCCAATAAGAAATTGTTTATAAGAGTTAATTGGAGTTATTGTAATCCAAAGAGAAGTGAGTTGTCATCCGATAAACCCAACAAACCCGATAAAAAGACACCTCGTTGAAACACAGCTCATCCTCGTCGCTCAACACAGGTGTTGGGCGACAATATGGAATACAATATGGCTTACACCCCTCTGCTTATTGCATTGAGCGACAACGTCTGTCGCAAGATACAAAAATGAAAGTGGACAGATATGAACATTTTTTCACACATTTGTCGTTTCGCGCACATGAATATTTATCCAGACTAACTTATCCGAATTCTAATATTTTTATTCATAGTGTTGGATTCAATCACAAATCACATCAAGAAACTAGCGAGCAAACATTTATACAAATTTATAAATGTTTTCAGCATAGAGTTTCGGAGTCTCGGGCAATGACAATCTGGGTCGCGAAAACGCAGTATCCCAAACTGTCTGACCACCTCGCCCATCCCGCGCCCGTTCCCACGACAAAGCTTTGCGGCTAATTCTCATAGAACTAACATTCCGCGACGAGGAACTGGATGCTTTCACCCTTTAGCAAGATAAACTTTGCGCATGAACTGCCGTGACACGATGGCAGAGCTAGCAGAATTGCGCCAACAGAGCGCATCCATCGTACGATCGTTTGTGCCCAATACCGTAGCGAAAACATAAGCAAAAGCTCCAAACATCTTCCGTAACCACACGCACTCAAGGAGCCACGGGAATGAAAAAACAAAACGACACAAAAAGGAAAAACGTCGAATTTGTAGCTGAGACTTTGCCTGGAGTCACTGGCGTCGCCACGAGACAAGATCACATGCCATGTACATTCTCTAAACCGTGTGATCGTGCTCCGCTCTCGACTCGCTTATGGACTCGCCCTCAAAAACGGTTCTCCCGTCCTGCCTCCTGCTCCTGCTGCTCCAGCGTCGTTGACGTTGGTGTGTGTCCTTGCCGTCTGCCGGGGAAAATGGCTTCATTTTAAAGTTTTTTTCGGGGTCTCGGCCGATCTTCATATACTGGGCGTCCCAAGGAGCGGCCAGGCTCTTTAAATCGACCGCAAAATTTGGTTTCTTAACATATCGCGCAACGACTTCGTGCAGCGTTGCCCACAAATGGTGAATTTGTTTTTTGTAAAATTTGCAAAAAGGTGAGTTTATTCGAGAAAAAAGTAAAGAAACAAAAAGGCTTAGCTCCTATGGAAATGCAGCGAAGCCACCGCTCTTCAAACAATACGGCGCCGTTTCGCACGGGAGACAAGAGATGGCGCAAGCGCTCGCGATGCCAACTGCCGCCAACGAACGAACATACGGCGCCGAGAGCCGGCATCTTTAGCAGACGATCTTTTCCACCCAAACGCGGCGCGAGCTTTTCTGATATCAGTTGCCAATGCATTATTTTATCATCCTTACTAATAAAACATATTGAATTGACACATAATAGATTAAAAAAATGGTTTGTCGGAATATTTTGACTGTTTTTTTTTTTTCCAGGGCACTCATGTCTTCTGCTTTGCAGTTCCTATTTGTTACCGCGCCTGTCTGGTTCTGTGAATGTCGCAGCCTGCGGAACGCGCGCCACTTCCTTTGCTTCGTTGCTGTGCAAGAAGCATGCATTCCTCAAAGCGTGCCTTAAAGCAATTCCTGATTCTATTCGATTGTCGTTGAGTGACTGTCGTCGATACTGTGGATTGGAATGTGGCGCTATTTGAAATCTTTCTCAAATAAACCCTTTTCAAACAATGAGGCAACGTGGGGAATGTACCATATGTTGTTTGAGTAACGACAATTGTTGAATTTCATGTTGTAAGTGGGGAACACATGCCTTTTAGCTATCGTCATCGGTGAAATATTTTCGACAATTAAGACCTTTGTTTTTTGGTAACGGACTAACCGAAAAAGTAAAAGCTTTATTTGCGTATTTTTCTTCCAAAATATATTATTGGGCGTTCTCAAAGGCCTCCAAAATTATACCTGAAATCAAAATTAAAACAAAAACAGCAATATAGGCACCACCAGTTTCCGGAATTGCGCCTACGGCGGCTGCCGCAGCACACTGACGACAAAACCCACAGCCCAACGCGGTCGGGCAATACTGACGGACACTCAAAACCGGAGATGCGCGTTGCAAATCTCCTGGTTAGAGGTTGCTACTGGAGAGGAATAGTCGGTGATAGGGGCTATGTTCCACATCTTACCTATAGTAACCTGTCTCCTACATTAGCGGGTTATACCACGTGACATCACGAGTAAACGATCCGCGACTCGCTGTTGGAACGGCCGGGATAATCACCTGAATACTACGCGGATTGGCTTCGCCCTGGGCTGCAGCAAAAAGGAAACATAGCAGCGACGGCGCAAAATAGCGGACGATTTCTTTTGATCATGGAGAAACCACGTAGAGACGATAAGGTTAACCGCTTCGAAGTCTTTCTTAGACAGCGATGACGCTGTTTTTTTCTGAGATAGCTCCACCAGCTCCCCTTGATCACCTTCCTTTTGGGCTGTATATTGAGATAAAAATTACTTATTCCTTTCAGTTAGACATCAGTATTTTTGTTCTGATTAATCTGAGCGATCGCTGTAAGTCTAGTCCAGGTGCCATAAACAGCCACAACTCATCGTAATTAGCACCGGTTACGTTGTGCGGATATTGCTTCCACACGGTGTAGCGGTAGAGCGCATGGGGCTTTCTCAACAGTGATATGCAACTTACGTTCGCTTTGACGCGATAATGATTATAAAATCACAGGGAGCACTTTAAAACCGATATAGACAACTTATTAGGCAGGGAAATGTTGTGGGGTTGTTCACTGATCGTACACATGAAATCTTTGATGACTTCACTGGTTTGCAAGCGTTATCCTCTCATTGCACACACTCTGGGGAGAAAAAAAAACCTAAAACATTTCCACATTATCTACTGCATTTGAACATTTTCATCCTTTAACGTAAGAATGCGGAGTTCCCTCCGACGCCGAGGACAAGGATGCGGAGAAGCTCCTGTTTACGCTCGCACAATTTGACAATGCCAAGTATACCTCCCTGAGGGAAGGTACACGGTCTGGATCTGGTGCAATCAATTTCTGCGTTGAAAACAGCAAATTGCAATAACCACACATAAATGGCTGCACCTCATTCTTTGTTACTTCGAAGGTCCGCCGCCAAAGCCAACGGAACAAACGAGCTTCGACGGCTGTCGGCGCAGGAAGCAGACGACGAACAGATCACGTGACCTATTTACTCGATTTAATCTGGCGTTACCCCCCGATCGAGGAGGGTAGCGTGGGTAATTACTCCGGAGTAAACAACCTGCTTCTGGAACGCGAGTTCTGACGTCATCGAGTAAGCGCGAGTAAGTTTTGAAACGCGAAGGTACGAAACCTTTACCCCGGAGTCGGATCGAGTAAATTTTGGAACACAGCCACAGTGAGAATCCAGGAACCGTTTGCTCAAAGCGCTAACCGCGGCTAAAGTTAGCCGCAGTACCTTGGAGAGGGATTTCGAAATCACGTGACTGGCTCGGTAGGGATGCGGGGAAACATGGCGATGCATCAGTGAGTCAGCGCCACTCGCTTTAAAACTAATATGTCGTTGTAGCTGCAATATCGGGCGCGTTAGTCAGGAACGAATTGTGCAAGAGGCTTTCGCTTTGCCTTACCTAACTTAAACCGCAAAGCATGAGCAATGAACTCGCCGCATTTTTTTAGATAGTTTTTTGATTCTGGTTATTCCTAAGCCTAAATGAACGCGATAACTGTCGGCATGGCAACATCTTTGGAAAGTGGATTGCCTTGACTCAATCAGCCGGGTATTGATAGCACACAAAATCAGACAGCGTCCCAATATACCCTTTTTCTAAATTTCCCAAGCACCGAGGTGCATGCTACGAGTGTAGTTACACGCGTTGCACGTGCTGGCGTCTGCAGTAGTAATGGACCTTTTCCACATACCGACGGCACCAGGTGGTGGCTGCACGAACTAAAAATCGAGGAAGTGCCCTACCTGCGCTACCAATCGATATAGGGAGCTAGGCTACCAGTTTCTTCGCTCTCTGAGCAGCGGCGTCTGCCCAACGCGACTTTAAAGAGAGGCATCCGTAGGTTCCACCCAGACGTCGTGTTTTCCTTTCCGTCGACATTCTTTTTTTGAGTAACAAAATTATATATATGCTGCAGTTACGTGTTCTACTCGCTGGTATACAGCCTTCTTCCGAATTTCCTCGATTTTTCGTTCCAACTTCCGCCGCTTGGCATCGGGCGCTCGCGCGTGCGCAGAACGCTTCTCGGAAAAGGTCCATTGTTCTAAAGTAAAGGGTCTAAAACAAACGTTTCTTTGCACGCGCGTTATTCAAAGCCTTATTATGATTATTTACTTCGAATCTTTTATAAGAGGTTGGCCAGCACGCGCGGACCTTAGAATGACACTTCCAGCGTTGTCCTCGATACTGGGGTGATTTAGAAAATGTCTAATGGGGACGCTATCTGCTTTTGTGTGCTATCAATACCCGGCCGATTGAGTCAAGGCAATCCGCATTCCAAAGACGTTGCAATGCCGGCAATTATCGCATTCATTTAGGCTTAGGAATGACCAGAATCGAAAGACTATCTAAAAAATGCGGCGAGGTCAATGCGCATGCTTTGAGATTTAAGTGAGGTAAGTCAAAGCGAAAGCCTCCTGCACCTTTCGTTGCTGACTAACGCGCCCGTATTGGCAGCTACAATAGAATAGAATAGTTTATTTCAGACATACATGTGTCATATATATGTCTGGGGGGCTGCAGCAAAAGAAGGCAAAAGAAGCCCTCTGACGAGGCCGCTAGCCCCCCCCCCCCCCCCCACCCCCCCTCCCCTGCCCATAGCAGTCAACAGAGACAGCATACAATAATTTAGCAACAAGATTGAAATAAACATAGGCATCAGTAAACCATTCCAATCAATATCATCAATATAAACATAAGCAATGCGTCATAATAAAAATAAAAAAGAAACAAACTAACTAATAAAAAAAATCATGAAACAAAAACCAGAGAAAACTGTATTCATTGACATTAACATCGTCATCATCAACAAAATCATCCAACGCACGTCTGATATTAACACATCACAACACTTCATAACACCATGAAAGAAGGACATATTAAAGGCACTATATTTGCAATAAGAACACATAAAAGCCACATTAAATAATCTAAGGTAGGCGATCAGCTTCAAGGAAATATTCTCTTTTTTTCCTGAACGGGTGGATTGTTCTACACTGCTGTGCTATTTGCACAATGCTTGGGTGTTTATTTAGTAGGTTAGGAATTTGGTAATCTAGGTTTTGAGTTCCATATTAGTTCTAACATTCGGTTTTGTATAATTGGTACTCCTAAGATCGTATTTCGCAGGTTTATGAAGATAAGTATCGAGGAAATGCCTCATCATGCTTGATCTGATCAAAAATTACGATTGCCAATTTATGAGAGAGGACATGTTCTATTGGTAGTAACTTATATTTTTCGAATGAGGATGCTGTATGATCTATGTAGCCTAAATTGTCAATAATCCTTACAGCCTTCTTTTGTAAGAGGAATATTTTCTCAGTGTTCGTTTTCGTTGTTGTGCCCCACACTAAAAGACAATATTGTAACCGAGAATATACAAGAGCGTAATACAGCTTTAGTTTGAGCCAGTTTGGTAGTAATTCCCTTAGCTTGCGCAGCAATCCAATTGAACGTGAGATGTTACATCTTAAGTTATTTACATGATTAGTCCAACCTAAAAACTCCCCAAACCATACTCCAAGAAGTTTTTGTGCCCTAGTAGACTCTATTGTTGAATTTAGAAAGTGGATATATGGTTTATAGTGTAATGGTTTGTTCTTTGATCTAAATATTACATATTTTGTTTTCTTTGTGTTTAATTCTAGCTGATTTGACTCTAACCATACAGACAGTTCATTAAGCCAGCTATTTGCAGTTTTTTCAAGCTCTTGCAGATTATCTCCGGAAAAGAACACGTTAGTATCATCAGCATACAATATAATTAGGGAGTAAGCGGCACGTTAACAATACCATTTATATATATTAGAAATAACAAAGGTCCAAGGATGGAACCTTGTGGAACACCGAACTGTATGCGGGAAATCTGCGATCTAAAACCATTCAGGACAGTGAATTGAGTTCTATCTAATAAATAGTTTTTGAAAAGGTTAAGGGCAATTCCCCTTACTCCATACCGTGGTAACTTTCCTATAAGAATGTCATGTTTTATAGAATCGAACGCTTTGCGAAAATCTAAAAATATACCGAGTGTGTAAAGGCGAGACTCAATATTACTTATTATTTCTTCCTTTACGTTCCACAAAGCCGATTCTGTGGACTTTCCTTTCTGGAATCCATATTGACAAGGCGTTATGATGTTTTTGTCAAAAATATATTTAGAAAACCTACAGTTTATCACTTTTTCAGCGACTTTTGAAAATAATGCCAGTATCGAAATCGGCCGATAGTTATTTAGATTACTTAGCTCACCTCCTTTACGTATGACACACACCCTAGTTATTTTCATTTTATGAGGAAATATGCCTGTTTCAAGGATTCAATTACATATATGAGCAAAAGGATAACATATCAAGTCGCTTATTGCTTTGATGGGAGCTACAGTCAGGTCGTCAAGGCCTGACGCGGTGTTGTTTTTTAATGAGATAATTATGTTTCTGATCTCGATGTCAGTGGTTGGTGCCATAAAAATAGAGTTCGTTTGATTCATATTAATAAAAGTTTTATAGAGATCGCTGTGAGTTACTGAAGGAGCACTAGCGCCAGCAATAAAAAAATGGGAAATAAACTTTTCAGCCAATGACTCGTGCGAATAGGTCTTACCTTCAATTGTTAGTTCGTTTGGAATGACTTTGGGAACTGACGATAATAGGTCTTTAGCTATACTCCATATTTTTTCAGGGCTACCTTGGACAGATAAAAAATTATTTGTGTGATACATGATTTTTGCTTTCTTTAGATCTGCAGCTAGTTTATTGCGCACTTTTCTGTACTCGGCTAGGACTTCACTGTCTTTAGTTTTTATGAACTTATCGAAGAGCTTGTTTCTCTTTGTTATTCTCTTGTATAAGTCGGTGGTAATCCATGGTTTCTTTGATTTATAGTGCTTCTTGTAATGGACTAGAGGGTACGCTGTGTCATATTGTCCTCTTATCTTGGCTACAAAGTTGTCGTATGCCTTATCAGAGTCCTGCTGGGGCCCTAAACTCGTGAAACCCGAAGTTGGGGCCGAAGTTGAGGGAGCGCACCGATTGGACAATCACGACGATGACTTGGCGCTTTTGTCGCCAACATCCAATCGGCGCGCTCCGCGAACTTTCCGCCCGAACTTTGTGTTTCACGAGTTTAGGGCCCCAGTTCGGATAAAACGTCGTCCGAGTTATCGCTTGAAACGAGAGTGTAAAATTTCTTAGTATTTTGGTTACTCGTGTCGCGGTATGCTATGCTCTCACGTGGGTTTGATCTCTTGTTTCCTGAGTAGTCGTAGTGTATAAAACAGAATATAGGAAAATGGTCACTTAAATCAACTGAAAATACACCCGCATACGCGTCATCAGTTTGGCAGTTGGTAATACAAAGATCAATTAACGTTTCTGTAAGTGATGTTATCCTAGTAGGCAAATTAATCAAGTTTTCACAACCGGAAGACTGCATTATTTCAAGAAGTTCAACCTTTGAGGGGTGTTCAGACAACAGATCTACGTTTAAGTCGTCTACTATGACAATTTTCAAGTTATTGGATGTAATATAATGTACTAAATCTGTAATCAAATCAAGAAAAACTTGCAATGATCCACATGGTGGTCTGTATATTGCAACCACAACCATTTTACGGCATTTGGCAACTAACGATTCATAATTATAGTTGACACACGTGAACTATGGAACAATTTCATATATTAGGCCGTCACGAAAATATAGCGACACTCCACCCCCTTTCCGGTTTTCACGATAAAGTCCCTCGCAGGTATAATTATTGAAGCTAACAGCATCGCCAACCCCAGTAAACCACGTTTCCGTAAATGCCAAAATGTCAAAGTTATGATTCAGCATATTCATGAACAGTTCAATTTCGTCATTTTTATTTCTAAGGCTTCTTGCATTTAGGTGAAATAAGGACATTTAGGTGAAATAAGGACAATGACATATTAGTTTTAAAGCGAGCGGCGCTTACTCACCGGGGCACCGCCATGTTTCCCCGCCGTCTTTACTCTGCCGGTCACGTGATTTCAAAATCCCTCTTCTAGGTACTGCGGCTAACTTTTGCCGCGGTTAGCGTACCGAGCAAACGGGCCCTGATGATGCTTGACCTCCACACGCGCTTATTGCCTTTTCCCGGGTTCTGTCGGCGCGTGCGGTGAAATGTCGACAGATGCAGAAAGCTCGCACTGGAGGCGGAACATCTCCTGAGCTCTTTACCTGTCGCCGATTATAACTATAAAAATCACAACCTCTCGCAGATCACTAATCGTAGTCTCTTTTGGAGTATATGTGCTCCACCGACGTCCAGCATTTCTTGTCGTTGTGTTAAAAGATTAAAATATTTGTATGGTGCATTTGAATGCAATGTTCACAAGACAAAAACTAATGATTTAACACTCTCTCGCAGTGACTCATTTAATGTAAAGTTCGTGCAAAATTTTAATATATTTTGCACACTTCACATACTTCAGCGTTTGTCTCTTGATTCCTTACTCAACAACAGCAGCATATAGATGGTTTATCTTCGCAGTCAGAACATACAAAAAGCCTGTCATTGCCAAGTGATCTGCTACTGGTTGAGATTTCATCCCAATGGAGTTTCATTGGTAACCGATACAATAAGATATTCATTGAATTTCAATTTCCATATTAGATGAAAATGTTAGATTTCAATAAAATTACGATTTTGGAATTCAATACCTTTGGGATATAGGGGTCCCATTCATAAACGTTATTGTAAATCAATTCAATACACTTTATTGTATGAGTTTACAATTTTCATCACACGATACAGCTTAATGGACGTTTTCAATGGGGAGTGATTATGTATATACTCCTCTTGGTAACTTAATTTTTGATTTTTGCGCTCCATTTGTTACAAATAGGGGGCAGGTAGACACAATATACTTTGATATGACTAAAGCTTTTGATAAGGTCAGTCACAAATTACTCTTGCATAAATTATTTTTATATGGTCTATCCCCAGAGTTATGTCAGTGGTTCCAGAGTTACCTGTCACTCCGCTCGAACTCTGTTCGCGTTGTTGATAGTTATTCCCATAGTTACCTTTCAACGTCAGGTGTTCCACAGGGGTCAATCCTGGGCCCTCTCTTGTTTTTAATATTTATAAATGATATAGTATCTTGTGTCCAAAGTTCCCAGTTGTTACTTTTTGCTGATGATATCAAGTTGTTTAGAATGATTCACTCTCCTGTGGACTGCAAGATCCTACAGCGTGATGTGTCCCTCATTTTTCAGTGGTGTGAACAAAATCTATTATTGCTTAATCCTGCAAAAACAAAGGTCCTATCCTTGTACCGACGCCATGTGCCTTTCAGTTTTACTTATCATCTTGATATCATGCCAATTGAACGTGTACTGTGTGTGAAGGATCTTCGCGTGTACGTTGATAGTGCCTTGTCTTTTAGAAATCATGTATCTTTTGTGGTAGGAAGTTCTATGAGAGTTCTGGGAATCACATCACGTTTGTCGGAGAATTTCAGGAGGCCTCATTGTTTGTTACATCTTTACAAATGTTTAGTTAGGTCACGTTTGGAATTTGCCTCGGTAATATGGAACTCAATATCTAGGGCACAGGCCTTGACCATCGAAAATGTTCAAAAAAGATTGATTCGTATTGTTTACGATAGGTACTTTGAAAGGCGCTGTTATTATGACTATGAATACATACTTAGGTCATTTTCGCTTGCACTCTTGTCTGAAAGGCGAACGATTCATGATTTTGTATTTTTGCATAAGGTTGTGAATAGTGTAATTGATTCGCCATCAATGCTCAGCAAAGTTAATTTGCATGTTAACTTACGCCATACTAGACATCCCGTATGCTTTGATGTACGTTCACCTTGTTGTACTTCACCGCTTTCTCGGATTCAGACATTATACAACAGCATTGCTCCTAAGCACCTCGATTTCTGTACATCCATTTCATTGTACCGCCATCAGTTGAAATATCTTGTAATTTACTGATAACATTTTGTTTGTTTATTTGTTTTTGGGTGATGGTAATATACCAACGTGTTTCTAGGATTGAACAGGTGCACCAAAGTAAGGACCGCTGTGGTTGTTTTTGGGCACTGAAAATAAAGTCATTATTAATATTATTATTATTATTATATTAAATAAAGCATAACTGATTTACTTGTCTAGCTAGTATGGCTTTTGTGGGGAAATAGTGGCTTGAGCACTTCATGTGTAAACCTGCGCTTTGAATTTTAAATGACAACATTTCTTTCAGCAAATCTGAAACAATTCGTGCACATTAATATGAAGCAATCTTTTCTTTGTTTCTTGTGTCCTTTCTTGAAATTATTTTCCCTCTTAGAAAAATATATCCTGTATGCTGTATGGAGGCGAAACTTGCAATCTAGACAATGCTTTTTAAATATAGGCATACCAGCTCGACTTGAGCAATTATGTGGTCTTCTGAAATTCAGAACCAGGTGCTCGAGAATTCAACCTGCTTTAATAACATGCCGCATTACATAGTATACTGTCGGTTTTTTTAAGTAATATTTTGTAGGTCCTACAATATGAAAGGTTGATATAAATGCCCTTTCATTGAGAACATACCCTCCTCTTTAATGTAATACAACACTTAAACCAAGAAATTAGGTATATATGACTATATTTTGTCCCCTTTAAACTAATTCACTTCGCTTTATTACTATAAGGAAGGCACCAGATTAGCATAGCGAGACGCGGGCAAAGCATATTACGATTCCGTGATTTTTAAATTGTGTTTTGTTACTTTTAAAGGATATAAAAACAAGGCCATTCCTGATATACCAGTGCTACGCCAACGAAAGCAGCGTTGATCTCCGGGGTCCGTCAATTTCACAGTTCTTTTAGACGGGACCAATTCAACCACATCGGTGGCCACGGCCATCCTTTGGTCTGCATCAAAGGGAACTCCAAACTCCTACGTGAAGTGCGTATGAGCGTAGTCTCCTTTAAGGAACATGATAAGAGTACAATACATTTCTGTAGATTTAAACATGAATACCTGTTTTCGGCTTTCCTATGTTATGAGAAGTGCGTTCCCGGAGCGTGTGATCGCTGACTCATTGTGATGTTGGGCGTTTCACCGCGGCCGAAATGGTCGTGTAAAACCTGCGCTTTACATAGAAATGAAATGGGTTGCGTGGTTGCCTCTCTCAAACAGCCTATTATTAGGTACATATCGTTTAGTATAATTAGGTTTTTAATTAGATGGAGATAATTATAACTTCTAAATGCAGTCGTGAGGTGTTTGCGTTTCTTATTGTCCGCAAATGCGCCTATAGGGCAACTGGAAACTTTCATGCACTACTCCGCTTTTCACACACTCCCAGTACTTCTGTGAACATTTTGGCAGAAGTTAATACGGTACAAATTTATTTTCTTCGCCATGCATAGTTTGCGATAAAGATGTTATACAAATATGCGTGTTTTTTATGTTTATGCATAATGTTGTGGATGATGTCGTTGATTGCACAGCGCTACTGAATTGTGCGTATTTACCTTTTCCTCAAAGGTCTAGTCATGCACTTTTATTGCTTTTTACTTCTGTTTTACTAAACTCGGATCTTATTATACATCTTTCACTGTTTTTTAACAAATTCGATTCAAAGCTAGAAACATTTTATATTGAAATTTTGAATACAAACAAACAGAAAGCGCATTGACGTCTTCCTTTCGATTTGACATATCCACATTTCTTCTGGTGATGTGAATTATCATTATTTTGACGTGTAGACCACTGCACACCTGTTTGTGGGGCACAAAACTAATGTAAATAGCTTAATAAAATTGCAATCATAAAAGATTTTTTCTGATAAAATCGAGTTCGAAAAGAATTGTAGGGCATTACGCTATTTAACCGTGGACAATAGAAAGAGTAAGTGTATACGTTAAAAGAATATAACTGCGCCCACGATATTACTTAATGTTCTTTTGTTAGCTCATACTTGCTACTGGTCTTAAATGTAGCGCTAGACATGACGGTCTTATACCAATAATATATATCAGTGTTGATGGAAACTGGCAAAACACGTGCTCAAGCACATTAACTTTTCCCCGCGACTGCTGTAGTCTGAAGTTATATATATATATATATATATATATATATATATATATATATATATATATATATTCTACTCGCAGCACCATATCATAAGGGCGTGATTACTCTATATCTAACGAGTGATCAGTCACATATTCCACGATTCCGTGAGAGATTTGAGGGAATGTTCAACGCACATCAGGATTATCTCAATAGAGTAAGATTATCTCAGAAGACTATCTCTACAATCGTCTTTTGAACTTTTTATCACATTGCCTGACTCTCCTTATCTAGGACACATTAAATATCATAAGGCTTTTAGGTTCAAGCTGATTAAATAATATGGCATATCTTATATCGTTTGCTTAAGAACTCGTTTCTGATTTAGGGGCAACTTCCAGGCATATTATGATGCTGCTAGAGGTGTCGGTGTCTTCAACACTTCAAGTGAGTAAAATATTCACACAATAGAACTGGAGAAGTAGCGACCATTTAGCACTTCGAGTATCTATAACGAAAAGAAGCTATACACTACATTTCTCCGATCGGCTTTTTCACATCTATTAAAGACATATGAGGAGAGTATATCTAAGCTTCGAATGATGGGCCCTTATCTTATTGCTAATCTACATGATGTATCTTGATTAACTAACCTCCATTGTATGCCTTTTTTCCATAAACAAAATAATCTTTGTAACAAGGAAGTATAAACTGCAAAACCATCGCGCATTAATTGACCTATGCACACAGATAAAGCAATGAATTCTCACAATCGCTCACGTCAAAGTTTAATCCAATTTACGGATAAGAAGAGCAACAACTGTGCTGAAGCAGAACTTTTCTCCAACGCATAGACACGAGTAGTCTCACATTTTTGACGATTGTTGTAAAACGTAACCATTATTAAGATTAAAAAACGTCCCGACTACTATGTATGTATTAAACAAACTATTCAGCAAAACTCCGCCGAAACAACTTTAAAATAGATTCGATGATGTAATCCCAAATGCCTAACACTTTTAAATTCCACCCATATAGTCCCTCCAGCAACTCAAGTGATTGGATGGCTAAGTAGCAGAAATTATTTAAAAAATCTATAGTTACACTTTTTAAACTGTAAGACCTTTGATACTTCGGCTGTTATTCCTGTATGGACCGCTTGTCGTTCTGAAAAATACACGAGAAAAGATGAGTTTCTGCCGGAAAAATCTGTCCGTGGTTTTGTCGGTTCACTGAGATTTGTGCTAGATATTTTTGTTAGATTTGTATTTGATTATTTAAAAAAATTAATAATAATGTTTATAATTGGTGAACATATATTTTAATTACTAAAATACATCGCATTCTTAAGTACAGTTTTGTGTGTACTTGAGTCTTGGAGTAAACGTAAAATGCAGGTGTTTTCGACTACTTCTATTTCAAATTAATGTTTATATGCACAATATTTTAGCGTTTCAGGTGCAATAAATTGTAAATAAAATATTATTCAGTTTATATTTTGTAACTGCTTTATTATTCAGAAAATATAATTATTTATGCAGTTGAATTATTGTTTCTCATCAAGTGCATGGTACACACTTTAATACGTTGAAGCGTTTAAACTCCCAAAATATCTGATATGACAAAGAGTACCTGGATGAAACATTTATATACATCTACGCACGTATGCACCAAACATCAAAATTATAATTCAAGTGCTGTAATATTCCGAGAGATCGCCCCCCTAAAGGCGAGAGCAAAATGTGTAAAAATGAGGAGTGGACTCTTTGGGGAATTACATAAAAAAATTTAAAAAATATAAATTTATTTATGTGACCTGGAATTCTTGTTTTCACATTAAGTGGCAATGGAGCATAGAAAACTGTCACTCCCAGTTATCAATGCTGGCTTATATCTCGGTGTGACTTAGTAACACTAATTCTGTCGAGGTCACCATTGGCCATCGCCAGCTAGAAATGGGCTATCTTTCGATGATTTTAACAATATAGCAGATCGCACCAAAAATTGGGGTGGGTTATCTTTCGGGGGTTTCTTTCGGTATATTACAGTGTACTGAACCCTAATATTGTATACCACATTTTTCCTCGCTTAATGCACGCACAGTCAAATTATCTAGATTACACGAAATGAAATTGTTAATTTGAAGCAAGTTTAGATCAATGTTTTTTTTTAATGTTGAAGATGACTAACATTTTTGGTGAAGAATTATAATCACGTTGTGCTTCCTGGGAAGCCTTACGCCCGAGCAGCAGTGTTACATAATGTATTTTTTATACAGAACAGCTGCTAATGTGCACGAAAGGTGTTCAAAACCTATCTTCGCAACACAAAATCTTTGCATGCCGACTTCACTTCTCAAGAGAAAATGTTTTATTACAAGGAAATGAACAGTTCACAGGAATAAATTTTTAATTTTATATTTTGTTTTTTAATTGCTCTCAACCATATCAAACTGTCTCATCCATTAATCCTCGCCATTCAACATGATCACACAACTTTTAGATAAAGCTGCATGTCACACGTCAGTGTTTTATTTTTAATAAAAATGTTTTTACTACTGATGTTTTTCTTAACTCTTCAAATGTTTAGCCTAACAAAATAAGAATGACGACAAAAAAAATCGGTTCTAACTTTCGTTCTAATGAGTCATGGTTTTTCGATCCAGCTGCAGCTGAGGATATAACGGTTCTAAGATATTCCAAAGGAAAGTCACTTTACGTGAAACTTGGTAAGTCAATGGAGATTTTTTTTGCTTTTCAAATCAGTTGAAAATAAGCCATTGCCCAAGGCTAGCGTCTTATAACACTAATGGTAGGTGCTTTATGTGAATGGAGCTGTATGTATAATGCTACCATTACACACTTTGAAAATAAAAGCAAAAACAAAATATTGAAGGACGGTTCAGAAACGGGTGTGGCTCCGTCATCGTTCCACAATAAAAATATTTCAACACAACTAAAGGAAAATAAATCATGTTAGAGACCCTCAGTGCCTGCCGACGTGGCACAGTCTTCGGGTCAAAATTTGGTTTTTGTCTAGAACAATCTAGGCGTTGAAGTGCACGAAGAAGCCGATGTAGAGCCAAACGTTGCCTTCTGTGACCCGTGTGTCTTGGCTCTAATTAAACCAACAATTGCAAAAGCTAGGCTTCGCTGTTTTTAGTGTCTGTTATATGATACCTTTGGGCCTAAATCGCGAAAAAATTGCCATAGTTGGGCTTCACGTCTCGTTGTTCGATTTTCATGTAGCAACTTTGGGCTAAATTCAGGAGCTAGTGCCAGATTTATACTTCACTGATGATTCTACGATTCATATGTGGCACGTTTTGTTTAAGTCTTGAAGATTGGGATTATGTGGCGAGCGAGACAAAAACCCATAAAAATGCCAAAGAAATTTTCTCTAGCACTAACTAATGCATTGGAGCAAAACCGTATTAGGCCCAAGCTAGGCACCTATTGGATTGCCAAGCTTGTGTCAAGTTAGACGCGTTGCTTTGACGTGCTACTCGGGATTAGCATCATCTTCACAAAAAGGGGGGAACGATCCTTTGTTGGTGGCTTAGATCAATGCACGGCGTGAGGTTCTATTTACATCAAGGTAAAATGTCGATGAAATTGTGCGGCCATAATATCTGTTCATGCACGATTTATGCTTTTTTGGTGTAAACTTTCGTAGACATACTCGTGGATAAGCTATGACGCTTATCCACGCTGCTCGCGGATTCCATTCGAAACAATAACAAGAACAAAAAGGCTGGAAGGACTGCACATTTATGTTCTCGATTTTTTTTTCTCACTCACTTTTTGCCGCACATCGACAGACCCTGATAGACGCTGCTATTGGACCTCGAGTCGTGCATGATGGAACGCTAAAACGCCTTGCTCATGGTCGCGTCTAGCGAGCGTTATAATTTCTAGACAGGGGCGGAATAGCAGACGCACGAAGACGCAAACGAATGCCGACGCTCAGCTTTCATGTCCGCGTACTACCGGCATCGTAGACGACGACAGAGAGTGGTGAAATAGTAGACGGTGCCGGGGCTGCAGCGCGTCTGCTTGTAGGACTAGCAGGTTGTGTCAGAGGCCAAGACAGTGGTGCCAGGAGCGCGTCTCCGAGTGGTGTCTTTGGCGTGCTAAAGATTCAGTACATCAAAAGTGCTTCTCCAGTGGCCACAGACGACATCATAAAAGCCAAAATGTCATTCTGTTGGATGATGCGATCCCCTGACGGCTGGTCGTAGAGACGAAATCACGAGCGAACGCGAGTGTCACCATCTTCACGGCGTCCCAGCTCCTGGTTGCTGAAGCGTCCGTGGACTGTCACATTAGAGAGCGACCCGCAGCAGAACAGGCGTCCGCCAGAGGCACCACTAATGGTGAAACTCCTCCAGGATCACGATCGGCGAGAGCATGACTTCCTATGACGTCATCAGGCGGAAATTTAGGGACCACCTTTTTGGACGCGATAAACACACAAGTCGGGGACGCGTTCCAGGCATTGTAGCCAGATTAGACGAACCAGATATCACGAAATTGAGGCACTACTGTAAAACCCTTTACTTTCGCAGCCCCTATTTTTCGCGAATCGGTCACAGATGACATAATCGCGACCACTAAATTTCGCGAATTCCAGACGCCTGCGTTGAAAATCTTAAGGACCGGAATTTTCGCGCGCCCTTAAATTTCGCGAATTCTTCAATTCGTGAAATTCGCGAAAATTGAGGGCTCGCGAACATTAAAGGTTTTACAGTATATTTGCAAGCATGATTGGCCGAGCAGCCAAGCCATCATGAAAGTGGGACAGCGCGAAACTAAACGAGGAACGAGTAGAAGAGGTAACGACAGACACAGCGCTGTGTCTGTCGTTATCTCTTCTACGCGTCTCTCGTTTAGTTTTGCGCTGTTCCACTTTCATGATGTCAAACCAACTCTCCCAACTTTGTGCGTTGTTGCAGCCAAGCCAATTAAGCAGTAATGGTCGGGAACACTGATCTATGGTCGGGTCTTGGAGCGGACCGTGACCTCCACCTGAATTGCGTGAGACGGCGTAAATAATGCACGATTATTTTTCTTGTGGAAAGATTACTTTATAAAACACATGTCCTCTATGACCTTTGAAATATATCTTATTCCAGTTCAGTGTACTTTTACTAAAACGCGTGCGCCACCATAACTTCAGCAACAAATCTAGTCGTTGTTACTTCCAGCGACCGAGATCGAGCTTCACAAAATGGTAGTTTTTGCTACACTTCTTCAACACAGAATGTCTTTATGCACGAAATGTTAAAACCAAAGTGCCACTCTCCCCAGTGTTGACGAAAAAGCGTGACACTCAGGCCAAGGACAATAAAGCCTATACAGCCCATAATAGGCAGTGCATAGGCGTACAAAGAAAAGGCATTGTTGTACCAGAGTTATCATGTGTTACTTAAAGAACTTGCCTTATGCTTTTTGTTTGATAGGCGGCGTTATCTGTATTTTTTTTTTGTATACGGTTCTCAAATGAATTGTAAGCTCGCCTGTCTTGTTGAGCTTTGTCTGTTTTCACGTGCCACCGCACACAAGCCGTACTCACAGATTTTCTACCCGCAGGCGCGTTTTACCACGGCTCATATTATGAGAATGCAACTTGAATTTCCCAAGCGTGATTGTTACTACCTTGAAATAATTCATATGTGAGAACGTTTCGTCGTAATCTTGCCACTAAATTACTCGCGTAATTTGATATCTGTATGCGTGTTTTTTTATGTTATGTTATATTCGTTGTGTACCACCCAGAAGGAATTGAGCTGTTTGTGTACACGTAAAAATATTTTTAGTCCCCTAAATATTCGTACGTAGTCATGATCAGGCATAATAAATGGTAAGAAGCCAGATATACCAGGCGACTCAATGAGAATCGCCATCCAGACACGAAAGTGCAAACAGCAGTACCAAGTATGACTCAAAGAAGCCTGCGTGAACATGCAACTGTTAGTGCGCGTAGCTGGGTCTCGAATGACGAAGCGTAGCTCCTCGCGTGATCCCACAACGTCACGGGGAAGTTCATAACGCATCAACGGATGGCACAGTGGGCCTATGACCTCACATTTTAGCAAAACATCCAATAAATAGATCAGCGGGTGCAATAAACCCCATCGCTTTGCGATGACATCAGTTCCCACAATGCGCTCCTCGCAATCGAAGCGCACTAAGGACTCAAGGCGCTACACGCGCTCTCGGAAGAAGCAGGGCCCAAATACTTTATTTGAAGAACACGCTCTACTTCGCTCAGTTGCATCAAAAAGCGCATCTCCGGCCCCAAATACTGCTCGAGCGGTTTGGAAACCTCTGCGCCCGAGAAAACCATGCGCATCGCAGTGTCGCGCGTGCCAAGGTAGAGGGCTGCCGGGGCGTACTTACTACTGAGATACCGGATTCACCAAGACAGCCGAGACGGCTGCCTTCGCTGTCTCGGCGGGTTTACACGACGATAGATGGCGGCAACCACCCCTCCCAGTTATAGAGTGGCTCAATGTTGATTGCTGCTTGCGCCTTTCGTCGAACCGTTCACACTGCGCTAAAGATTCCGGCGTCAAGGCCATATCTATTTGTGTTGTAAGATGTATTTCCTAGTAAAGCATTTGTAGAACCTATGAAAATATCACATTAAAGCATAATTATCGCACACTTCACTCCTCAAAAAGAAAAAAAAATACTTATCATCATAAACCCGGTGGCCTCGTGAGTCTGTCGTGTGTGCAACACCTCCAAAACCGTCCAAACGCTGACGGTAACAACGCTTAACTAACAATAACGCACACATATTGCTGGCACGATACCTTCTATGCTCAATCAAAACAAGAAATACAACCCTAAATTTCCCGAGGTTGCCTTCTTTCTTTTTTAGAGGAGTGTAAAGTCATGAAGTGGTATATTATAAAATACTTTCGAACCACTGTTTCGACGGTTGTCGGAGGTTATTCCCGCATTAACCACAATTCTTTAATATGTTGTGTTCCAGATGTCACCGATGTCACCAGCAAAAACAATAGTCAAGCGTACAAGATATATGATGCCGACTTCAAATGCACGAATGCAAAAATTGTCTTGCGTGAGGTTTGTCCCTTTCCGTGCAACATGAAACTGACCCGAGAACTGTAAAGCAGTCAAAACTGAGACTGATTTGATTACACTTGGTTTTAGCACGTTGTCTCTTTTGCACACTCGGATAACATACGTTAGCACATTCTGTCTTTTTCAAGGGCAAAATGCTTTCTTTTATACAATTCTAGAGCTTTGAAATAAAGAGATATCTAAGTTGCAGGTCAAATAAAATATCTACCCCCCCCCCTCACCCAGCGGCTTCACGTGTAAAGTTATTCTAAGCACAAGTGCAAGCACGTCACCCATAACGTAGTAACACTTAGTGCTACTCGCCCGCATTTATTCATTTAGCTAAAAGAAAAAATAAACAAATAAACAATAAAGGTTAACGTCAAGGAGGGCTGAACAGCCACTTCTTACATCTTGTGTATGAGTAATCTTTATGATTTTACACATGGAGAGGAGGGGAGAGATTTTGCATTAAAAATTTTAGCATAGATGTTGCGAACATTTGTTAGATGAAGAGGAAGGCACTTCAAGAAATCGGGATTGAAATCGAAAGCGTAGAAGCTTGAGCTTATTTTTGGTATGCCAGTAGAAAGAGGTGGGAGCGTAAGACAAACATTAACAGTGATTGAACCATGAAGTGTCAGGCACACGATTCTTGAAGGGTTGTATAGTTAAATATTTCTAAATTTTATTATGGCGCGAAACTTTAACTTTGAAAGCACGTGCGGTGAGTAGTTCTATGAAAACGAAAACATCAGTGAATACAAGCCATATATTTTTCATTTCCATTTATTTACAGGTGTTGTTTACAGTAATGTTTATTAGGTAAAAAAAATTGAGAAAACCAATGACTTTTTGTTTTTTCAACCTGTTTGATCAATGTCATGCCAAACCGTCCAAAGTCACGTCTGTTCACTTGGATGTGGAATTAGCCTAGCAAAACGTACCTTGTTTTAACCTACGAGCAAGCAACGCATATCACGCACATTTTCACAATGTAGGTGCTTCAATTATTTTTCTTGAGTAGTAAATTGCAAAAATGCTGATTTTTTTAACCGTATTCTGGCAGTCTAAATTGCACGCGACGTATGCATCTGACCCGAGCAATATTTTCATTAGGGTAACATTTTGGTGAATGATTGCATTAGACCAAATCTAATTTTGCTGTACCACAATAAGCACAACCATTTTGTAGAAAGATAATATTCTTTCTAGAAAAACTAATAAAATGCGCGGAACTTGAAAAAACAACAAAAAACGTTAACGTCAGAATGCAGCAAATACGGCAACACGAATGAATATGACTGTAAAGATATGATTTGAAGTGTATGCGCTTCCGAGGTGAATGCAGGGGTATGAGTTTAAAAACCGTGATCTCGTCATATGGTTCGAGAATTTTTAATCGTGTTTGACTGCGCCACATTGAGATAAGACAGAGATCTACTCAGACATCTTTGCTTCGCAGGCCGCGTTCAAGTCTGCTTTTTCTGACTTGCCATGCTTCTTACGGGCACATATGTTCCGATTTCACACCCGTCCAGGCTACATAGTTTAAGGCAGTCAAATGACTTCAAATAGGCACTTATCTTAAAGGTTTCTAGACGTGACCCGGTACTTTTACCAAAATAGATCAAGCTCACATTCAGTGCTTTGTGTCCGCATTTTCTAGCTTAAAAAAAGTACGACGCTCTCTCGTCGAACTGCGACCTAACTGGTGGGTACTGTAAAATTTAACAACAGATAGGTTGTAGGACGCCTCTGCACCTTATAGACGTCTATAAAAGAGGCTCTTGGGTGCTGCCATTTGAGCGATGATGGCGCCGCCTAACGTTTGTGCGTTGCCATATTGCGGTGCTCCATTGGTGTATGTGAAAGTGAAACCAGAGAAAGGGCAGTGGGCTTGTGGAATAGAAATACCTTGCTGCGGCCAAGGGCACGCGAGGGAGGAGCGCGAGGGCTGATACTGGTATATGATTATTGGGTCTCCTCAGGTGTGGGTTTTTTTGTTTGTGTGTGTGTGCAGCCTATCTCGTCCTTCTTGAGGGTGAGCAGCATGCAGTGATCCTCACAGACGCCAGAGTGGGCCTCGGTAGTGGACTGTTTCCGCATTACGGAGGAACAGTTGCGGGCGATAAGGAGGGTATGAGCAAAGCTTTTGGAGCACACGTGGAAGCGCTTTCGATGTTTTAAGTATTACAATTTATTTTGTGTTTGTTACTGGTTTGGTTGTTTCCTTTCATTGTCTTGTACACTTTTGCGGCCGAAGATGTCAAATGTATGATTCATTATTAGTTGTTGGCAGCCCCTCGAAGCGCAATGGCGTCGGCTTCAGGGAGTGACGCCTGGCAACATTGTGCGACAAGCAGCGAAAGTCCTGCTTGCAAGCTGAGTACGCCTCACCTTTGAGCGCCGTCCGAGGCTAAGCTGAAAACGCACTTGCGAGTGTGTACACCGGAACATTATAAATAATGTGAAACGCTGTGGAAACTGGTCCCGTGAGCGCGCAGTTGTTCGCGGTGCCTCGTTCGCGCACGCATTTCCGGTGATCCTGCCAGACACAGCTGCAGGCTCTCGTCATTCGCTTCTACAGCGTTCTAACCTCAGTGTTTTTGCTGATGCCTATATGGTCCAGGTAACTGTGAGTAGGAGCTTGTTTTGTCGTTCGTATCTTTATTTGTTCTGGTGTCACGCAACGTTAAAAATGAATTTGAGAGCAAATGAATGTTTCATTTTGTCCAGGCC
Organism: Ixodes scapularis; assembly: GCF_016920785.2. NCBI lineage: Eukaryota > Metazoa > Arthropoda > Arachnida > Ixodida > Ixodidae > Ixodes > Ixodes scapularis. The sequence continues at coordinate 38,673,937 of NW_024609835.1, read as the reverse complement.
AACCATAGATCGTCTTCAGGTCGCCACAACAACCCAAATTGCAAAGGACGTGGTAATAGGTAAGAAAACGGGTCAGTGCAACTTTTGCGGATACTGATTTTGTGTGTAATTTAATGCCATGAGTTTAGTGTGTAACGAGTTTCTCTGGTATTATGATACTCCAGAATTACGTTTGTAAGCTTATTTAAATTTTGATTTGTTCAGAACGTTTCAAGTCTATTTCAAGCCACCAAAAACAGTGAAGATCTTTATTATTCGGGATTACACCAAATGTGAAAAGTAAAGTGTGCTTAATGGCATATATAATATTGCTGAGAAATGATGTTTGAAGCGCGTAATGATTTCATCTTGATACGACCGAAGCGCGGAAATAAAATTTAAAACATAATTCACCTTAGGTTTGTAAACATTGATTTTGAGTCGGCTACCGATCCCAAAACGTTATTTCATGCGGCAAGACATCTTTTATCTAGATCGTCATGACATTTTACATATATATGCATTACATTGCAGAGTACGTGTAAGTTGAATTAGGTTATGGGCTTGCGAGGTTCTAAGTCTGAGATTTATTGTAAGTCTCATTAGGTTATGAGACTTACCATTACGAACACTTTTAAGTGCATTTTTACCAGATTGTCCAATCTGGATTTTCTGTCAGCTGCTACATGACACGCTAGGCTGAGGTTTCCTCCTTAGAGCCGATCTTCGCAAAACGCGGCGGCGAAGAGGAAAACTCGCAACGAAATCTACCCCTAATAGCCTGTTTCAATGTTGTGTGCTGCATGGGAATATTATCGACCTCAAAGTTCCCTTCTTCCTGTAAAAAAAAAGTGATAGGTTTGGACGACATTTTCCCATTCCTTGCCAGTATTAGTGGCCTTAGTTAAAACGCGAAAGGAGTCACTTTTCTGCGAACGCCGTAACTATCGCGCAGCTATATGCTCTATTCGCTTTCTCTCGCGAGGTTTACACGTGGTGGCGCCGGTGTGCAAATAACCCCCCACCTCTTCGGGTTCTGAACTAGAGGGCAGATTTCGCAGTATTTGTGAAATCAAATATACACGGAATCTTCACACAATGGCCAGTTATAGTCCTGTCAGACTTATTTCATTCTTATAATAAAACTATGAGGAGCAACAAAAATTAAGAAATATACGTAAACCGGAAGTGTGCCGGGGCTACCCAATAGATGTCGCCACTGAGTTTGTTGCCAAACGAAATGGGGCAAAGTTTAAATGTGACTTATAGTCGTCGCTACGGCTTTTAATTCCCGATCCTCGTCTTCACCTTGTCTTGCTCCTCATCGCTATAGGCAACAATTAGCCAGTTTTAAAGTGTAAAACGAAACATTAACTTTTCGCGAAAGGAAAACTGATTAGGCAGTTCATAAACGCTGCCGTAGATCAATGTACAAAACAGCTTAGAGAAAAGGGCGATAAAAATCAATTTGACTACGTTACGTTCGAACTCGAAAGTCACATTTCTCTCTCGTTATTTATACAAAATGATACTAATGCCCAACCTCATAATAGTTGGGACAAATATGACAAATAAAATATAAGACATGGAGGGAGTGGACCAATCGGAAAATACGATAAAGCTAAGGTACTTCAAACAAAAAAGCCAATTACACGTAAGTTTGTTCACTATAGAAGGGGATAAATACATTGTATGCACCACTTTCTCGCAAAGCACTAAAGAGAGTTAATCGCTTCAAACTACGGAGGGAGTTCAGCGAATAACGAGGCTACAAATATATTTAGACAAACAAAAATTGTAGCGCCCATCCACTTCACGGGAGGTTAGAGGACCAGTAAATGTATTTATTTATTTTATTGCAAAATACTGCGACCTTAAGAAAGGCCATAGGTAATGCAACACTCCCTAAAAAGACACAGCAATAAGTACAATAAAAGGGTTAAAGAAGGGATCACATCGTAAAATAGAAGGGTTATAGATAGTATGCACTCCCTAGTATGCACAAAACAACCTAAAGTGCATCCGAAAAATTATTAAAATCAAGTGAACGAGTCGCACCATCAGTGCTGTACCAGTTTTCAATAGTTCTAGGAAAGAAAGAGAATTTAAAACAATTAAGCTGTTATCTTTACTACAACTTTACGACAACTGTACGACATCTATATGATTGACATATGATTGCAATGAAGACTGGTGCACGACTTCGTTGTTTAATTGTCTTTATTCAATTCTTAGTGACTTATGATATCATTATCTTATGGTCGCTATGAAAAACCGTCATTGGTTGTATTTTTACGTCGGATTACGTTCTTGCTAAACGTGAGGTCGATACACGTTCTGTGGTCGGTTGTTTGTATACGTAAACGTGTTGCTATACGACAATTTTACATTTTACAGCGACTTGCTGTAAAATGTATCAAGAGTTTCGTTCTAAGCGTGGTATTTTAATGGTCGCGTAAATTGTTAAATACCCTCTATCAAGTGTATAAAACCTGCTCTCAATATAATCATTAATTGCCGCCTTGAAGTTACCTAAATCAAAATGCTATTAAAAACGTTTTTGTAATCTTAACATTAATCAAACAAAAGCGAATACGACAAACCCAGCCAATACACGGCGAATACGAAAGCTACTAGGTTTGCTCGATCGACGCACTCTGGATAAGTAGAAATTGGCTTCAGTGCCGTACTTCCACATTCTGTTTGGTGATATATAAGCTTGCGTAGGCGCGATTGTCTACGATTTACACATGCATGCCACTATTCGTTTAAAAATCGGCGGTGATATACGTTGCTACAATGCTAAGGCAGTAAAAAGAGAAAATGAGCCAGTGCTTGTAACTTTTAAGTTTATACTGCTTTAAATAAAGGTTGTCTATTAGATAAATTCTGAGAGTAAAACAAAGCATGTAAAAAGTTCGAAGCATCCTCACCTCAAATATATACTTCATTTAGAAATATTTTAACCATAGAAAGTTATAAAGAGTGATTGAAGTCAATATACCCGTATGTCCACGGATGAACTTTTGCATTTTTCTCTACACGAATTGTGTTTATTGACCGACTGTACCATGTCCGTGTAAAACGCGAGTGGTACAACATTAAAAAAAAAAAGATTACTAATTCGGATAACTACGGAGAACACGTAAGCTGTAAAAATTAACAGAAATGTTGTTGAATATGCGTATTGAAGTTTCCTGAATCTATCAACTTGCTGAATCATTTAGTAAGTTATAATCTAAGAGGTGTCGCAATTAAGAACGTGTTTTGTCTTCTCCATTATTAGACAATTTACTTGGAGTGGTACTGTAGAGCCATTTTGTCGAGTTATCTTTACAACGAATTATGCCAGCTTTATAACGTGTGTAAATAACCTTTTCATGGAGATGAATGACCAAATTATAGGGCTTGGCGTTTCAATGTTGTTTAGGCGCATTTTGGAAGTAACCTTTGCACAAAACATTATGTTACATTTTTTATATGCTAACATGACCTATTTTGCAGAAATGTTTTAGCCATGCAAACAAAAAAATTAATAACGCTGCTGATCTTCTGTTCATCGTTTGTCCTCCATTGTTACGGATCAAGCGACACAAAAGAGCTGACAGAACAGTTTTACGAGGTATGGTAACGTTACTTCCCTGTCTGTAAAAATTGTCCAAATTATGCCCCACAAACCGAAGCCTCAGCTGAGTACGCTGACAGCATTATATTTCTTAACAGAAAGATCTGTCAACATTGGAACGCATCATAGGAGGGTCACGCGAACTGGTTAAAACGCACAACCGAGCCATACCGAAAAATACCGTTTGAAGTTCGAACGGGTTGCAAACTGGTTGATTCGACCAGGTCATATGACATTACGCGATACAAGTACCCATTTGATATGGGCGCCTTTTTGATACAGGTAACCGTTTGATACGGGTAACAGTTTGATACTGGTAACCGTTTGATAAGGGTACCCGTTTGATAACGGTAACCATTTGATGCAGGCCCCCGCTTGATACAGGCACCCGTTTCATTCGGGCACTCGTTAAATACGAATACCGGTTTGGTAGGCATCCTCTGAAACTCCATCCGGGTACCCAAGTAGCACAACTCGCTGGTTTGGGAATGGGGCGGTACCGGTCTGCCGGCAAGATCCTACTGGCCCGACGCTGGAAACGCCCCGTGGGGCGACAACGGGCCAGTGAGATTGCCAGTCACTGGCCAGCGACTGGGACTGACTGGGACGCCCGGCACTGGGCGTCCCAGTGAGTTCCCAGGATGCTGCCAGCACAAACCCCCAGCGTAGTACCAGTAATAGGGTAAGATACCAGCAAAACCCCAGGCTAGCGGCCTCAAGCCATACAGTTCCCGGTCTTTTTTCCCAGCGAGTTCCCGGGCTGCTGCCAGCACAAATCCCCGGCATAGTACCAGCAGTACCGCAAGATACCAGCAAGACCCCAGGCTAGCGGGCTAAAACCATACAGTTCACGGTCTTGTTTTCCATGCTAACATTTGGTTTTGTGTGGAATTCACACCTGAATAGAAATGATGTAGTTCATAACAAGGGTTATTTTAACACGTAATGTGTGTAAACAATAAATGAAACATACAAAATTGTTACCGTCATTGTTTATTGTCAGTTGCAGTGAAGCTACAGTTGGCTGGTAATCATGCGCCTGTCGCCAGAGGAGTGTGCTGAATGAAAGAGGCTGCATGTCACGGGCCTAGGAAATTTTCTTCACACTTCTCATGCAGCTTGTGATGCAAGTCGACCATGCACCCGAGAAGGCAAGTCCTTCATTACAGCACCTGTAAAGAGAATCGACACCACAGTAGAATGACAGGGTAAATCAATACCAGCTGGACGTGACAATCCAGAAATTCCAAACTGGGGTGAGGGGCATGAGACAAGCAGCCCATATAAAAGGAAATTTTTTTGTAGCTAATGCACTAATTGTCTTTATTTTATTTTCAATCTGGAAACCATATCAAAATAAGAATCCCTAAGGGACACACCTGTAACAACACACTGGATGACCAAGGGGCGAAAATGGTCCAGTTATCTCATAATCAAGGTCAGCTATTTGTATGAAAAAGGCCCACTTCAGAGAAAGGCTTGTGGAAATCATCTATTTTAATTCAAAAGGGCATGTCGAGAGACGGGCAATCTTGGCAGAGTAGTTGGCATGTTGTTTAGCACTGACGTTTGTTACGATAGGTGTGCAGTCCCCGATATCCACATTCAGCATTTTTAGGTAAACATAGCGATTCATTAGCATTACTGAGACAATGACAAATCATATCCTTGACATATACAGCTCACCGTTGTACACATACTAATGAGATTGGGTACACACAGGTAAACATGTAATGCATTGCAGAGTATGACACCCTGGTTCCCACATAATGGCAACTTGACGACTAAAAGTCATCTGCAGACTTCATGAAATAAAAAATAGCGACTTACACAAAAACTAGTATATATTATCAGCGTCCACCATCAAACTCACATTGAGTGTTTTCCATCGGCATGCCCTAGCCCTTTAAAATGCCCGCAAGCCTCACTTACTTTAAGCATATGACATCCCATGAGATGAAACATTCCCTCGTTATCATCATTAAGATGTCTACAGGTGCGAACAGTTCAGGAATATCAATTGAAAGATGCCAAATCAGTAGGGAGGTAGTGTACAGTGGCTGGTAGATGCAGGTTAATATGTATGGGACATCTATTTTCTAAGTGATATTGTTTATCTGGTCAATTTTCTTCACATATCCATCACATACTGGGACAAGGTTCTGAATACAGTGGAAAACAGGAAGGAGGAGTGAGTTCCAGATTTAGTTTTGCACAAGTTATGTGGCAACTGACTTCATCCTCTTAGAATTTATTAGAGTGAATCTGGGTGTAATGATGTCTAGCCCGACAATACTGCCAGGAGCACATGTCCCAAAACCTTCAGAAACGGGTAGAGGAAGTTTTAATCATAATTTAAGTATTGCGATGAGAGCTGCTCACACTGAGAAATGATGTGAGCAGTGTCGGCCATCCCTCTGTCTGAAATATCTATGCGTCAGCCACCCCCTATCAGAAAAAGTTTTTGCTGAGTGCTTTTTACGGCCCACTCAGCTCAGGCACTGAGCGGGAAATTAACCAGGCATGCACGTAACGCTCAGTCGGCAGTGGCCATAGGGGTGCAGGAATTGTCTTCTCCATCGGCATCTGCGCTCCGGTTGGTCGTTGCTGACTGAGCGTTGTGTGCATGCAGGTGCTTTCCTTTTGAGTGGAGCGGGTCTAACAATGCTCAGATAAAACTATCTAATGTCTATGTCACAGCCTCAACAGCCAAACGAGCAGTCTTCTTCCTCGCTTGCACAATTCGCGACTCCAGCAAAACGGACGCCGCCAAGCGGGAAAACCGGGAACCAGCCGGTCCAGGTCGCTCCGCGCCCCTCCGCGTCTCTGGTGGCTTTCGCGGAGACGTGTTGTCGGCGCGGTGGAGAACAATGTAATTTGACAAAGGTCCGAATATTTCTTAAGTTTGCCTGAGTGATCATTAGTGTGGTGAAGCCTCAGTAGATTGTTTTCTTCTATTACGTGTTTGAAAACCCGTTTACTCCACAGCACACGGTCGCGTGCTTTCGATTTCTTGGATGGGGAGGAATCACAGAAAAACTTTTTGATTTCTTGTCTGTCTCGAATCACATTCAAAGTGACGACTGCTTGGTAACTGATACTGGAGGGAACATCAATGTTGCAGTCAAGTGAATGGGAAGGTTGAATAGCTGCTTTTCTTGAGTTTGGTTGTGTTCGGTGAGCTTCAAGTTTGAGCCACCCACGCCGGTCGGTGCGTTGGCTATTCATCTTGGCTGCTTTTCGTCGAAAAATCCTCTGGACCACACTGAAGGAGTTGGGCTGATTTCGCAATTACTTGATTCAGGAAAACTTGCTCGCTGCAAATGATGAATGAGGGAAATTATCTGTTTTCAAAAGGTGGGAGACAAGTCTCGCAACGTTAGATGCTGTCACGGCATTTTGACCTATCGCGCCTCCAATATTTATATTACGAGGACGTCGAAGCCAGCAGCAATATACGTCTACATTGGTCAGGTTGACCGGCCACAAAAAGATACTAATTTTCTCCGTTCAGTATTCGAAGCAAAGTTCAATGCAGAGAGGTTCTGCGTGGATCTTCAGCAGTTCACCTAATAGCTAGTCAACTAAGCTCATGTTTTAACCCGAAGGATATACTAATATCGCTTTAGTGGGACCCTCCCATAGTACGTAATACAATACATAACCCGCTCGTCAAAATGACTTCTCGATTTCTACTAAAACCTGAATTGAAATACGAGTATCAGCTGCTCAGTGGGGCGCCGGCGGGTTAACATGGTCCTTGGCTCATGAAGCGGTTGCTTAATCTTTATAAGTCTCCTGCAGCCTGTGTTGTTGGCCGAGCAGACGACTGGAGCTGTTTCGTAAACGCGGATACGCACAAAAGCTCGATTTCGCGGACAGATAAGTCGCATGGTCCAGGCATGCGAGTTAGCTGAAAAGTTACTCTCTGTGGAACAATTCTATAGTCATCGCCGCTTTCCTTAGATGATCAAAACTGATTAGTATATTACCGTCTCTCCGGAACCCATAGTTTTGGTTTTGAACGAAATCTCCAAAACAAAAGTTTGACACGAAAAAAAAAAAAAAACACCGGCAAAACAAAACTATGCTTTGCAAGTTTATCTGCACCGGCTACTTAACCGTCTCAGTTCAAATACCTATAAAATTGGGCATTAAAAAAAAAGAAAATCTGTTAAATTGAACGCGCCACCTGTTCAGGCGGCCCGGCCGAGCCGCCGCGACCTGGACTCAGCCGCCATGTTTGTTTGGTGGTGGCGCCCCCTATAGGTCGCTGGAGTCGCGAATAGACCAAAATTGCACTGCATACTGCTTTAGAGGCTTGTTGGCATGTTTCACACTCACTCTCTGCAGACAGCTAGGACTATCGGTAAGCGAGGGAAAAAAAAGTGTGAACACATATCATGCATGCCAAAAGAAAACATCAATGGGACTACACGAGACTGCATTAAAGTTGCCAATTGGGCGCGTTTTATACTGCACAGCCACTGGCTGAATCACAGAAGTGTCACACTTGCCGAGCTTGAAGTACAGTCGTGATCTTTACGAGTGTGAACAAGCGATCGTCGACTGTTCAGTACTGGGAGCATCATGCACCAGCGGACTTGCTCTCCTTTTAAAATGCCTTGCGAACCAAGCATGGTAAGTCATCTGATAAGGAGAGAACGTCACCACGGACAGCACTGAGCAGTTGATAATCACCTGCTTACCTTCATATGGATCAAGTCTCTACTTGGCCAAAGGAGGCAGTACGTGTGCAGCAGAAACGGCTGTACTGAAATCTCAAAAGGATAAAAGATCAGAACAGGCTTGGTGAGGTTTCACGTTGCAAGTATGCCCATGCAAATTTCACTTTCTAAAACAAAAACACGCATTTCAAATTGCCATCCAGGACAAGCTGCTATTACACAGCTGTATATATAAGGCAGCTTACCATCAACAACCGTCGCAGACTGCCATGGACCTGATCCTCGGCTTGGCTGATGATGCAGGAACGAATTGGCCTAGTCGATGCTAGCTTCCGTTCGGCAAGGGCTGCACTGAGTATAAAGATGAAAAAAGTGTTGTAGATTATGTGAAACAAACAAAAGCAATCCTAGCATCCACAATTCGCTAAAGGCACTGAAAACAAAAATAAGAGGTTGGGTCAATTATTTTAATGCAATATACTTCGGACACATACCATGACTGCAGGTGAGATATTTGCTGCCTTCAATCTAGATCTGCTTGAAAATTTACAAGCCAAATAACAAATATTTTATAAGCTGAAATATATTTTGCTGGAACTACAAAATCTGAAGACTATCTCTGCAAATATGGTGCTATCTAGTACATCAGAGATGAGTAGAATTGGATTACAGCGTCCCCCTTACAAAGATTGAAGCAAAACAAGTATAGAATCTGCCGTGCCACTACAGTAAAACCTTGTTAATTCGGATCTCATGGGACCGGCAAAAATGTCCGAATTAACCGAAAGTAGAAATATCGAAAGGACAAAGAAAGCTGCGCGAAAACGTTGCCCTGTGACCCACCTTTATTTTGAGAAAAAATCTGTTATTACCGCCTGCTTTCTGGACGACACTTGGGCGAAGACGGCAACTTTCCTTAGCGCGGTCGAGTGCTCCACCGCACTCGTACTGTCGGAGCTACGCATCCCGTGCGCTGACAATGTAGCACAGCAAGGCCTCTTCTAGTTTCGGGTGCACCACCTTCCAAGGCCGTTTTCTTTTCGCGTTGAACTTCTCGCTCTCAAAAGCCCGTAGGATATCGGCCAAAATTTTTACGTACGTGGCCAAAGTGCTTTTCTTGACGTCGTAACTTTCCATAAGTTGTCGAAAGACGCCGCCCTCCAAGGCCCTGAGTATTTCCACTTTCGTCGCTAAATTCTTAGCCTAGTACAGCTGCAACGGAAAACGAGTAGCACAACTGACCAGTGATTGGGGCGGCGAAATCGCAACACCCGGTGCCATTTTTCCCGAGCGCCGATAGCGAGAGTGCCAGTCACGTTGCATTTTACAATGCGGGGGCGGCCGACGAAAAATTGAGGGATAGGATAGTTGTTAAAAAGGCGGGCTTTAGGATCCCTGCGTTGAGGCATAAAACGTGACTGTCACTCTCGCTATTGGCACGCTCGGGAACAATAGGCCCGCGTGTCGCGATTTTGCCATTCCGGTCGTCGGTCACTTGTGCTACCCTTTTTCCGTTGCAGCAATGCTTCTGCCGCTTCCTTGCCAGGAGAGTAACGCGCTGACGCACGGCGATCCAGAGCAAAACTGGTGCGAAACACGGAGAACCGAAAAACCATGGGAAAACCGGAAAAATCACGTGCGCACTTCGGATGGATATCGGTTATACCTTTTGGAACAGACGGTAGATAGCGCCACCTGCCGAATTCGTCCGAATTTACGATAGTGCACCGCGTTCTTTCTGAATTAATGAGCGTTTGCTGCCATTGACTAATACATACGTTTGACGGGACCGAATCGGCAGTTCAAATTATCCAAATTAGCGGGGGTTGAATTAACGAGGTTTTACTGTACAACAGAAACGACTCTACTGTGATCTCGTGGGGATCAGAGTTTGGAACAGGCATGAAGGATTTGGCACGAGAAATATGCCAATGTCATTATTCATTTTTGCAACATTAAAATTACTCTGAAAGTGCGACCAGCTGCAGGGTGTATTAACGCAAATCTTGCGAGTGCTGAATTGTAGGCACAGTGCCCTGGTTGTGTTCACGTGCGATATATGACCAAATACCATAGAGACCAATACTGCAAACCTCATCGAAAACCAATGGGTGCGGTGGCGAACGGCGTGAGTGGCGCTGTTCACCTCTCTTGCCGTTCATTTGTGTTTGTGTGTTGCCACTTCCAATGGGAAGGCTTCAGCCATTATTGGGAACACTAAATAAACAAATAAAAATGCAAACACAACACACACAGCAATACTGGCAACAAGTCGAGACGCACTTCTGTTGTAAACTCAGCATTCCGCTTACGAATGGGATGCGCAATTTCCCTACAGGATTTCATTCCATGTGAATGGCATCGGAATTGCTAAAGGCCAGTCCATAAACACAGTCTGCGTTAAAAACAATCCTATCAGCAACAAGTTTCTATTATATTGCTCAATATATAGAGCACCTTACCATGAACAGCCTTGGCAGTCTTCCATGAAGCCTGGCCTTCAGCAGAGGAAGCTGTCATTCTGTGTCGTCTCAGGACACTCGCATCAGAATGGCGAAAGTGAATGCCAACTTCTACTTGGTAAGGACTGCAGTAAGTATAAAGATGAAAACACAGATTAGAATATACGATAAAAAATATCATAGACCAACGTGAAAAAAGTGCACAAAAAGACAAGGACAAAAGGACAGGAACACATAGGACGCAGACTGGTGCACACTCACAACTTGATCTATTGAACATAAAAGAAAAAGGATCAGAGAAATCAGAAAGGCTGTGTTCGGAGAATGCGAGCTTCAGAAACCAGGGCGTGAGCAAAAGATGTCAGGTAGACTGTTTTACAGACACTTTGGAAATAACAACAGCCTTTCCATGTAATAAGGTGGTGAGTTCATTCTGATTGAACATCCTGAAAAGTAACAAACAAAAAACAAGGAATAAAAGAGAGGAATACATACACTACATACGAGTGTAGACTCCCAACTCACAAATTGGAGAAGAAAAAAAAAATAAAGAATGCGAAAGGAGCTTTAGCAAAAGTTCGAACAGGTCCAAGTGGAATGTGCTAACTCCCACCCATATGCATAAGACTGTAAACACAATTTTCTTGGCAGGTCAGGTAACAGACGGATGTGCGGACACATTGGTCGCCCATACTAAGAATAATAAAGGCCTAAAATAATCCCCTTGTATGGTTTTCACAGTATCTGCTAATTATTCACGTTTTGTCTAAAAGCCTCGTCCCACTAGAGCGACAAACACCGATTTTCGTCCGACGACACCACAAAGTTCCATGTCGCCGATGCTGTCCCACTGCAACGGCCAACGCCCGCGACAAATAATAGAGGCGGAGGGCACTGCGCTCTTCCAGACATTCTAGTTTACCAGTGAACAATACGGTGGAGGGAGGCAATCAAACAACCCCCCTTCCCCTTACCGCCTCCACCCGCCGGCGGGCCGGCCCAACCCCCCGCGCGCGCGCCGCTGCCGCGGTTTCCCCCCGCGCGCCCGCCGCTGCCCAAGCGCTGCCGCGGTTCCACCCCCCCCCCCCCCCCCTTCCATCTCCCCAAAAGTTCCGCCGCTACTGATGGACCTCGAACGAGTATGCAGCCTATTTGTGAGCGAAGAAAAACAGCCTCGCATTACCCCATTCGCGCACAATTAGTAATACTGGTAAAAGCAAGCGATCTAGACAATAACAAGGATTTTGAACGGAGGAAAGAATAATCTAGCCCTAACAGACAAAGAAAGGAACTTACTTTGGAACGACCGTACCATGATCTTGGCTGTTGAGCACATTTGACGTAGTTCCACGGCTCACAGTCGCTTCCTTCTTGTTTAGACACATTTGAAACCAAGATAAACTCCACGCATCACGACTAATCGGTGAATTGACCTGAAAACAGAGATATGAAAACCCACACGCCCGGCCAAACGTGCAAAAAAGGGCTGTGGATTGGATTGGATTCCATTGGTTGGCTCTAATGGATATCTAGCGACTTTACGGAAACTATTTTCAACACGCTTGCAATAAAACGACCAGCAATGCAAATTTAAAAAAAAACATTAGTATACACAGTAATAACAACTTATTTAGCATGTAAACATCGCCACAATAATATAAACGCGTCCTGAACACGCAGCAAAAAATTAAATACGAAACTAACCGCACAATGTATCCAACCGACTTCAGCAGACGTATAATCTTTTAAAACATCTAACATTGTGTATGTCGGTTTGGCTTTGGTTGTTAACGCGTCCTGCTGGTAAGGAAGTGGTCGGTGGTTCGAATCCCACTAGAAAGAAAGATTTCTAATTCTTTTTTTTTTTATTGCGTTTTTTTCTTGTTTTTATTATTTTAAATATTTGCTGTGTTTTTTTGCAGTCGCCGGCCCACTACTTTAGGGTAAAAGTCACGCAAAATGTGAAAATAGAAAGTGCGAGCCCAAATTTGAGTTGATGCAATGCACAAACCGTGGCCCTCCTGTTTGCCGGGATAAATCGCTCCCTCCGTGCTAATAGGTTGGTTGGTGTAGTACGCAAACAGCGCAAGTGCTTTCAACGAAGTAAAGAAGCTAATAATAATGGGAATATTGAGAGAAAAATGGGAAAATTTGTATGTAAATGCTCAAACTGCCACAGTGATGCAGCCGAAGTTTGTCTGAAGGCGGTCACCTTTAGCCACTATTAAAACAAAAATACCGCTATTTTAAGGCAGTTATTTACCTGAGCTCATAGCGCGCTACGCATTGAGCACATCTCTTAATTTTCTGACTTCCGGAAAGTAGTACTTAATTTTGTTCTGGCACATCAGTGATATCCATCGCCTGCCCCCTGGTTTTACTTGTTGAGGTTGTGCTCCGCAATTTTACTTTATTATTAGGCCTATAATGTTTTTATTCCTGAGATCGAAGAACAGTGCGGATAAATAAACTAGCTTTCAGAAACGGTATCGTTCGGTGTGATAACATTTATGTTTTGTAGCGCCAAGGGGTCACATTCACAAACCCGGCAGTGTAAACACCCACAACGCCTTTGTGTTTCCCGTTTTATCGTGTTAAAAAGAAAAAAAATGTTTTTATATTTACTTTTTTTTGGTGCGGTATGTCGTATAACATAAGCTATCGGGGACAGATCATCTGACTATGTGAACATTTGAAATATTTCTGTTAGATGGTCGTAGCTACCACAGAAAATAGTCGATTCTTGCCTGAAATAGCATATTTTCACACTCAATTAAAATCACCAATAACATGATCTCAGGAAAGTTGTGTACATCTCGCAGCGTCATAAGCAAAACACACATCTCGTTCTTGTCCAGATTCTGCAATGTAATGCAAATTATTGTTTTTGTAACTCAAAGCGCGTGCTCAATCATACCACGTGTTTGTTAATTGTGGTTGTTGTTCTTCACTCGGATTCTCCGCCATACCGTTTTTATTTCATTTTTCTTATCAGTGCCAAACACGTGCGTATACCACCGACCTTGAGTATAGTGCATCAAATTAAACTAGCTTCCTGAAAAGGTGTCGTTCGGTGTTGTGTAATTTATTCTTCATAGCGTAGGTGGTCAGAGTCTCGAATCCTGAACTGCAAATGTTCCACGCCGCATTATTTTTTCTCGCGTTTTCGCGATAAAACACGTCAGCCCTGCCATGCTGGGATCAAATACACCAGCGTCGGCAGTTATTTGCGAAGGATTGATCTACGCAAATATTTCCACTCGCTATTCATGAATTGCCACAGTTCGTCAAAATCTGGAGGACTTGACTGCATAGTAAAAACGGCAAAAAAAAAAAAAAAAAAAAAAAGATAAAACGATGTCGGTCAGTAAACGGAACTCCCATGGCGGGGCTCGCCAGCCTGAACAGCAAAGCGCCGATGCCGGCCACTCACTGAACTTCCGTGTAAATACTGGCCGTCAAAGACAGCAAAGTGCCGATGCCGGCCAGTTACTGAACTTCCATGTAAATACTGGCCATCACAGACAGCAAAATACCAATGCCGGCCAGTTACTGGAACCTCCATAGAAAGACTGGCCAGCAAAGACAGCAAAAACCCGATGCCGGGCAGTCACTGTAACTTCGGCGGAACTGGCCAGTGAGCAAGACGAAACCCCGACGCCGGCCGTGGCCGGTAGCTCACCGGCGCCAATGGCCGGGCGCCGCCATCCTGTTACCGGGACCGGCCGGCGTAGTCCCGATACCGGCCGACGCGGTGTGCTACCTGGGTTCTGATTCAAATTTCTCGCTAGACCCAAATATGTACCATATGAAGTAGGTCGACCCAGAGATAACGAGCCAGTTATGCTTTCTTCGGTAGATAAATATATTAAAGTAGCTTGCATAAAAGAATCCCCGCTGAAAACGAAAAGTTTGAAATTCATTTAGTTTTATATCGGTGTCAGTTTTAACCGTATCGGTGAATATTTTTGTTTTGATAACTTTTGTACAAGGAGAAAAGGCGCAGATGTCGACGCGCTACTTAGTCATTTCAACTGTCTTGTAGATAAATCTATTAGCAATTTTGAACCAGTCACAAAGAAGAGAAAAAATAATTTGGATCCCTGGATTTTGAGAGCGGTCTTGCAGTTTATGCGGAAAACAAAAATAAAATGTTCTATGAAAAGCAATCTAGCCTCGGCTGATAACGCTTTGTTTGGGGGTCTAGAGACGACTTTAAAGGGAAACGTGGGAAAAACTTAAACCAAGTATTTTAATGTAACTCTGTCTGAATAGATAAAATAAAATCCTGCCAAATTCTGGAGGTCTATCCTCCCAAAAATGTAATAGGTCATAAAGCCTTATTATACAAGGTGAATGTGTTAGTAAACAAGCAGTGCTTGCTAACTATTTTAACGAATACTTTAATTAGGTATTTAGTTGCGATAATTGCGGTCCAGATCTCAGCTTTGGCGGTGCTCGGCTTTATTGGATGTTTGCATTAGTGTATCGGGTGCTCTAAATCTACTCCTAATACTCCTAAAGTTCGATTGTAAAACAAAGCCTTGGACCTGAAGAGATTACCAATTTTTTTATTCACCGTTTTTCTCTTTGAGCTCCAAAGTACTTATTTGTAATTTTTGAAAAATCCGTTTCTAGTGCAACGGTAACTCGACTATGAAAAACAACTAAAATTATTTCCCTATTTAAATACGGTAGCAAGCAAGTGGTTACTAACTTTCCTCTACTAACATCCTATTCTTACAAGCTCCTTGAACACACC
The DNA here is from genome assembly GCF_016920785.2 of Ixodes scapularis. Classification (NCBI taxonomy): domain Eukaryota; kingdom Metazoa; phylum Arthropoda; class Arachnida; order Ixodida; family Ixodidae; genus Ixodes; species Ixodes scapularis. Next base: position 38,658,421 of record NW_024609835.1, on the reverse strand, counting down.
AGTTCATAAACATATATTTGAGCACCTCGATACTAATTCGATTCTTTATCCCCCAGCACATGGCTTTCGTCCTGGCTGCTCTACCTCTACCCAGCTACTAGAATTCACACATGAAATTCATTTTGCCTTAGTTAAAAGAGGGCACCTAGATGCAATTCCATCTTTATTGACTATTTAAAGGCTTTCGATAAAGGGCCACTTTCTAAACTTCTTCAAAAACTGCGAATGATCGGAAAACACGCATCACTGATAAATTGGATCTCTGATTACCTAAAAGATAGATCTCAGTTTGTTTCATATGCGTACGTTTATTCTAGCAACGTCTCGATTGGCTCTGGTGTCGCGCAGGGTTCGGTTTTAGGACCACTTTTGTTTTTGCTTCATATTATTGACAATGTTGACCATATTCCTATTAAGACTCGCTTTTATGTTAATGATCGCGGTTTATATAATGAAATCGGTGCCGTATATGATCACGCCATGCTAAATAAATGACTCATTTTTATTATTTCTTAATTAAAGCTAGATATGGCAGATAAAAATGAGCTTTGAAAAGTTTGTGCTCATGACGTTCACTAACAAAAATACACCCTCTGTGTTTATTATGGTATAGGTACTACAATTTTCTGCAACACCTACAACTTCTTTTTATACAAACGTGGAAACACCACATAATGTAATTTAGAAATGCAACACCTACCACCAACAATGTAACAAACGAGCCTCCTCTATCTTATGGTGGGCGATTAGGCTGACGCTACTCATTCATTTAGCATTAACACCAATCAAAACCACAGAAAAAAGCTTCCCCCGTCGGGCGACTGTTACGTTCGGAGCTTGAGCAAGCAAAATAAAACCGAATACACAGGCTGTCAGCCAGAATGGAACAACTTTTAGAAAACTATCACTCATCAAGACGGTCTATTTAGCTCCTCTTACTTTATTGTTTATTAAACGTTAGGCACAAGACCGAGCATTACCAAGCCCAGTTTTTTACACACATTTGACGCTGTTCAGCGGTGTTACAGCGAGCCGCTGGTCGCTCGAATTTTCTTGTTCTTTGCCATTGCACTAGATGCTCACTTGTTTCTAAGTTAATTGAAACGTCCGAGCAGCCGGTATGCTCGAGTATTGGCGCCGTTGTTTTTTTCCCGCGTGAATGGCAGTGGGCTCACGCGTTCATGAAGACGAAGAAGCAGACGACGACGAAGCAGACGACAAGACGACTGTATCTGCTTTTCGGCGTTTGCTGACAAACTAAGGCATCACAAACAACACAGTCTTATGAAGTACACACATACAGGAGAATCAAGCTGATACCGGGGCGTCCCACACGCTACTCTACGATGTACTACGCGCAGCCCTATGTCGCTGGGAAGCCGGAAAGGCCAATGACTACAAGTAGCATGGCGGCGGCATTACTTCTGGAATGCGCGCACCTGCGCAGTTCGCGTGGCGACATCGGCCTATTATGAAGTCTGAATTTGGATTCGCAGATAAGCACTGAAAGGTTAATTGAAACTGTGTTTTTCACGTAGGCTTTCTCACCTAGATACGGGAACCATAGGGGTCTTGAAATTCAGAAATTTACTTATATTGTAGTGACAAGAATTAAAAAAAAATGCTCAGGAGCCAAACGGGCTTTTGATCAGCGTAGGTACCAGATGCTTCACAGAAAGCTGGCTTTGTATATTTGGAAATAGTGTGAATAGAATCGTACCTAGAGTAAACTTCCCCTACATTAGCATATATTTGACTTGAGAACATTTTGGGAACATATTTCTTAATATAATCTAGTGTTAACATGCCATGACAAATGTAACAAAATGTTTTCTAGATTATACGTTTCAAGAAATGCCACACAGCTTCATATTTAACGTTGCTGCAGGATAGTGACAATTATTACATAAAATGATAAACGTATGGTCTCAGAAGCACTATAGTGCACAGCAAAGTTGTAAAATAACAATTACATAACCCGGTCAATATATTAAGGCATTTCATCGGGTCTATTCCGAAGTGTAGTTTCAACGTTTTATTAACTTTGCTATTAAAAATATAAACGAGGAATAATAGCATTTCGGACACTTTTTCAAGAATAAGGCTACCAGATACACTTATCAAAACAACACTTTTTTTATACTTGTGCATTCGGTGACAGTAACCAGCTCGCCATTTATTTTTTCTATATACCTGGCCAAAAATGCATGACAAGGGGTGGAGTGCTTATTTTAGGTTACAATCTTTGGATGCTGTTACAAATTGAGGAAAATGGAGTTGGGGCGAACCGCAGATGCTTATGAAAGCCAGGCTGCGTGGCGCGACGTCTGTTGGCCGGCCGAGTACATAGTGAACGAAGCAAACAACTCACTGTCTCTCAGATCTCATAGATCTGTGCGACCAGTTAGCTCATAGGAATACAACTGGTCATACTTTGCTTGCCGTCCCAAGGCGATGCTCTCGCATATGCTAAGGCATACTAATAAGTGGTTCATATAGTGTGAATAATATGTTCTCTACTTACTATTCTTTTGTCTCAAGGATATGAAAACCAGGCCAATCATCACATATCAATGCTACCACAGCACGATCACCAATGATCCACCAGGCTCCGCAAATTTTACGATTCTTTGGGATTGGACAAATAAACAGACACCGGAGGCCCACGGTATCACATGGTCCGCCAAAACAAAAACGCCTAACTCATACACACGGTACGTCAGCCCACGTTTTAACTGTACATTTCAGAGACGGTACTTTAAAACTGTGTTTGTGAGCCGCGTCTGCCAGTGGTCTATGCTATTCTATTGCAATACGCGTAATAGTTTTAGTAGTCTAGTAATGAATTTGATCGAAATGTTTAATTTAATTACGTATGAAAGAATGAAAAAGAACCTTAAACGTTCAATGCCAGTTCATATTTATAAAAAGTAGGCTTCCTCACAATATTTAATTGAAGAGCAATTTTACTGAAAAAATACCGATTCATTAGAAACGTTAACAATATAATTCAGTACTCATCAAATCGCTGCTTAATTGGTCTGACTAATTTTATAGGAATGCCCCCATATAATGCTCCTTGGGCCCTTAGAGTCCCCTAAATTAATAAATATATAAATAGGTAATGCGTTCCGTACTTCTCTCAAATGACTAAACATGGAGTGCCTTCTCGTTTAAATATATAGCGATGGTTTCCAGTGAGAGACTTCTCAGACTGCTTATGATTGAGCCTAAACAAAACACTAACTGTATTGTTCGGGATCCAGCAGATTTCTTTGTTTCGAGTCATGTGGCTCTGTTTTTTTTTTTTTTATGTTGCTTGTCCAGATATTGATATATTTATATTGAATGTTCTATTGTTCAAACTAATTATAAAAGTGTGTGGCACCTAGTATCCGGGAATTCATACTGACTAATGAGTCACTGAAAACAAATGCGGCAAGCGTTCTATAAAGCGCCACGCTTCGAAGGCCGAAATCTTGAAACGCTCGCCATCCTACTATGGATTTTTATGTGCAATCATAATATAATAAACCTCGTGTAATTTAAATAAATACAAATGTCGAATATTTTGCTAATCTTCAGGGGCATAACTCCGGTCAATATTACGACTGTTTTCAGCTAAATAGTGTCCCTGAGTTACAAGGTATAATTTTGTTTTCGATGTTGTGTGTAGTTTTATAAATATCACGGGCTCAAAGTTTGGTCTCGGGCGCCAACGTAAAAACCGGAACTATCTGCTAGGGGGATGGCAAACCCTGGTAATCAGCGGCACGGTCTTGACGTGATGTTGCAAGAGTACTGTGGTAAGCGATGCAACCAATCGACCGCAGCTACACTGCGACGTGGCGTCATAAGGGTGCTGCACCAGTGTTCCTTAACTAACCCGTTTGCTGCTAGCTAAAGAACAGCTGGTCGCGTCTTTAAAATTGGTTTTAGTGGAGCACGCGGGTTCACTTTGATGTGATGTTTTGGCTGTGACCATATTTCGTGCCACTAAAGCGTTTCTAGTCATTTATTTTGGTTTCGTGTTCGACCGGAGTTGCCCTTTAACGTCTCTTCAAGCAGTCAATGCTTCTAGGGTATACCTCGTGCTGTCGAAAGAACCTTTGTAGAACCAAACCAGTAACGAGGCAATGTTGACATTCTTTTGCATTTAACCCGAATGACTAAAATACTTCTTCTTCAATAGGCAGCCTGAGTTTCAATGCAAAATCGAGTGCTTGTAACCTCCCTAGGCATGTTCTCGATAATTAAAGATATTGCGATATATTTTTTCTATCTGATGGCGAAAAAACACCATCCACCCAAATGAAATGGGTACGAATCTTTTACGCTTTGCCCTATGGTTGATCTGGGAAACTATTATGTCGAATTTATTTATAAATACATGAAACGTTCCTTAAAATTTAAGTCAAACTTTATGCCGACGCGCTAATAAATATTATTTATTTCGCTTAAAATGAAACGTTCAAGAATTTGGGTGTACTGTTAGTTCATGAATTTTTGTTTAATTTGGTGTGCTTAGCCTAGTAATACACACTTTTTTTTCCAGTGACACAATTAGGACACATTATGATGCAGTCAGTGGTGTCGGGAAGATCAACACTACAAGTAAGTGAAAATGGATATAAAGATATATTTCCCAAAAGAGGTAGACACATCGAAATTATGAAATAAATAACTTCGCTATGTATTTTCCGAACGCGGATAATATCGTAGAAAGACAATAATTAATATTACCACGCGCGTCGCAGATCAAGCACAAACTTGGCCGAATGGTTACCGTGCTAGACTGTCGGCCGGAAGATCTGGGTTTAATTCCAGGTAGCGGAATGTTCTTTTATTTATTCTTAATACTTGTCGTTCTAGAAACATCGAGAACATTCTCGTCTCGTCGAGTTACGAATGTTCTACGCACCGAACGTTTTCGGCCGAATGTTCCAGAAACCCACACCTGTACAAAATGTGCCCCGCGTGGCGAGCCGAGGTCCGTCTCGCCCAGCGTTTGATCCTGCTGTAACGCCGACTTCGACGCTCGCGACGCTCTGTTGTTATCCTCTATTCCCTTTTTGTATTGGGCACAAGTTCTCCCCATTAAATGTTTATTTATTGTCCTTTCGCGAAGTTTCGGCCGTACTTGTATGGGAGCCCGTTCCGCGTAGTTACGGACCACCAATCACACTGCTGGCTTGCGAACCTCAAGGACCCTTCAAGACGCCTCGCTCGATGGAGTCTCCGACTACAGCAGACTGTGGTCTAAAAGTCAGGCCGCAAGCACAGCGACGCCAACTGGCTGTCCAGAGCCCCTGTCCAAACATCTCCCGGCAGCAGCAGTGGCGGCTTCGATTACGTGTTCTCTCACGAGCCCTGCAGACCTTCGCCATTCGACAAGATGTACTTTATAAAGGGAACTTCGGAGGCAACAACTCGCCGTGGCTGCTGGTAATCCGGACTGACCGCCGAGAGGCGATCTTTCAAGCCTGCCAGGACGACCTGACGTCCGGACACCTTGGTTACAGTCGGACACTGGCTCGTATTCGTGAAACGTATTACTGCAGCCCAAGCTCCCCAAAACCGTCCACCTATACACACGGTCATGCCACGAGTGCCAGCGACGTAAAAAACCGCCGACGAAGCGGGCAGGTCTCCCGCAGCCAATTCCTCTGCCATCTGCACCGTTCCAGCAGATTGGAGTGGATCTGCTTGGCCCTTTCCCGCCGTCAACTCTGAGAAACCGCTGGATAGTCGTCGCCACAGATTATCTCACGCGGCACGCCGAAACGAAATCCCTTCTTTTTAGGACTGCTACGGAAGTCGCTAAGTTTTTCATCGAGTCCATCGTCCTCCGGCAGGGCGCTCTCGGAGTTCTGACTACAGATCGCGGGTCGTCATTCATGGCAGAGCTGATGCAAGACATCCTACATCTCTGCCACGCCAACCGCGGCGAACCACAGCGTACCATCCTCAGACGAATGGTCTGTCGGAACGCCTAAACTAGACCATTGCCGACATGGTATCGATGTACGTCGACGTCGAACACAAGACTTCGCATCATATCTTGCCGTATGTCACGTTCGGTGTGACAGCAGAGACCCCTGCTGTTACACAATTCCAGCTGGTTCATGGTCCCAAGGTGAACACGATGCTTGACGCCATGCTACTTCACGAGCCGGCTGGCGACGGAACAGACAACGCCCATCTGGTTGCGCAACGAGCAGAGGAAGTCCGCCATCTCGCCAGAGTCCGGATCCAAGACCAGCAACGTGTCGACGCTGGCCACTACAACCTTCGCCGTCGCGACGCCCACTATCTGCCCGGAGACAGAGTATGGGTATTGACACCTATTCGCCGCCGCTGTCTCAGCGAGAAGCTGTTAAGACGGTACTTCGGACCCTTCAAGGTGCTTCGTCGACTCAGAGACCAGAACCGCGAGGTGATACCCGACGGAACAAGAATATCATCACGCCGCCCACCGCGACCTGAAGTCGTCCCTACTACGCTTGAAGTCAAACCCTACTACGCTTGATAAGATTGTAAACTGGGATCTCGTACTACGCTCAATAGGAAAGTGTTTTACAGGCATCCGTAGTTTCCCCTTCCTTTGGTTGGTTTTGTCTGTTTTGTTTCCGTGCATCGAAACGATGTTTTTTTTAAAAGGGGGAGTAATGCAACGCGCGTCGCAGATCAATCCCGCACGAAGCCGAATGGTAACCGTGCTTGACTGTCACTCGGAGGATCTGGGTTCTATTCCAGGTAGCGGAATGTTCATTCATTTAATCTTTCTACTTCTCGTTCTCGCAACTTCGAGGACTTTCTCGTGTCACTGAGTTACAAATGTTCTACGCGCCGAACGTTCTAGGCCGAATGTTCCAGAAACCTACGACGGTACAAAAGGTGCTCCGCGTGGCGAGCCGGGGTCAGGCTAGCCAAGATTTCGATCCTCCTGTTACGCTGACTTCGACGCCCGTGACGCTCTGTTGTTATCTTCTATTCCCTTTTTCTTTTGGGCAGAGGTTCGCGCCATTAAACGTTTACATATTCCTGTTTATTCATTGTTCTTTTGGTCACCACCCGTGACAATATGGACTATTATAAATTAAGTTGACAGTTTTAATGATATTTTAGTAGATACCAAACAAGATTATTCGCAACGTGATTTATGAACACTAAAGTAATCACCACCCACCAGGGAGCTGCTCTCAAAATACCATAAAGATATCAATATTTTTTTCCGCGAAATAATATAGCTACTGCAATATATCCTATAGTACACAATGTGGATTCCGTAACACACTTTGGAAATGGCCTTGATCAAAATAGGTCACCAAGGACGTGTCTGTTTTAGTCACAAAAGATGTGCCTAATCACATAATATGTTTCACAGGAAGTAACGAATAAAGGGCTTGTCTGAAGAAATGTCAATTAAGAAACAATAATTATATCATGACCTGCTGCGTATTATTGCCTACGTACCTTTGACGCGCTAAGCCAGTTTTCGAGAAATTTATGATTTTTACCTTTACAAGTATATACGAGTATCATTTTTTCTAAACATTCCGCTTTTCAAGACCCGAGTTCATCGAGCTTATCGGGCGCATATCAAAGAATAATAAAAAAAAAATGCAATCAGTACACGCCCCGCAGGGGGCACCTGTGAAAGCAGGTGTTTGGAGAGTGGCGTCTCCACGGACCACGAGCTCCGCAGGGGGCGCATGCACCTGAGGTGCTAGGTGCTTGGTGAGTAGCGTCACCACGGACCCCAGCCGTGTGGGCCACCATACCCGCACGTAGGGGGCACCTACTCTAGTAGGTGCTTGGTGAGTGTCGTCACTACGAACCCCGAGCCATGTGGGTTCGCCCACCCACGTCTGGCTGTGCGTGGCTTAACCCGTGTCCGGGGAAAGGGGGACCCTGGTGGTTGAGCTGAGCCCGGGGCATGTTTGGACCCTTCGGGGCCCCCCGGGCGAGGCAATACACTGCTTCGACCCCTGCTTCTCGTAGACGGGTGTCCTGGCTTGGCCCGACCAGGATGATTCAGTCAGTCGCCTCTTCTACCCACTTCTTCCTTCTTTCACTTTTCCTCCCACCTCCTTCTCTTTTCTGCTACACTCTCTTCCTTCCTTTTTCACCTTCTTAGGGGGCAAGGGCCAACCTTGAGTGGAAACAGGTCCTGTCCCTGCAACCACACTAGGGTATAGTGCCCGGGCAGCACTGGTAGTGTAATTGTGTCAGCCAAGCCTTTCTTGCTATGGCACATTACCTACCCCCTTGTTGGGCTCCGTGGTGGGCGGTGCACCCGGGCACTGAATGTTCCTCCCCATGTCATGGGTTCTCGTACAAAAACCTTCCTCGATCGGCCCCCGAAAAGGGGCCGCACCGAAGTTCCAACCACAGTCAACACACCATCTACTCCTGCTAGGTTCCCAAAGTTCTTGGTTCTGCACCCTGAAACTGAAAAACCACTATTAAAGTTTTCTCCCTTCCTTGTAGCCAAGATACTTGAATCTACTGTCGGAAAGAAATTCAAGGCCAAGAAATTGCCCTCTGGCGACCTGCTTGTTGAAATCGAATCAAGCCAGCAGAGTGCTGCCCTTGTTGCTTTAAGTTCCATATCTGACCAGAAAATCACAGTTACACCTCACCGCACCCTAAACACCATCCAGGGGGTCATTTCTGAGGATGACCTCCTTGACTCCTCAGACAGTGAAATAGTTGAGGGACTTTCCGACCAAACGTTCTAGCGGCAAGGCGTATCTCCTTGCGTCGCGACGGCCAAGAACGGAAAACAAGGCACATAGTTCTTACCTTTGAATCCACTACATTGCCAGAGGCTGTGAAGGCTGGGTACCTTCACTGTAGAGTGCGGCCCTACGTACCAAATCCTCGCAGGTGTTTTAACTGTCAGAGATTTGGTCATGGATCCCAGAACTGCCGAGGCAAAGCCAGTTGTGCGAAGTGCGGTCAGGCTAACCATCAAGCTGATACATGCTCTAACGACGCCAACTGTGTCAACTGCAACAGTCCCCATCCCGCGTATTCCCGCTCTTGTAAAACTTGGAAAGATGAAAAAGCTATTCTTACCTTGAAAGTGAAGGAAAATCTCTCTTATCCAGAGGCACGCCGTCGCTTTGTGTTCTTGCAAAAAGGCGGCTTTGCAGAGGTGGTGCAGCGGGGGCCTGCACCACTGAAAGTGGCAGTGGCGACCCAGACGTCTTTTCCAGACAATGGGAAGCCACTGCAGTCCCCCACGCCCAAGCTGAAAATTCAGCTCCCTGGGCATGCACTTTCAGCAGGTCGGTCTGCCGACCATTCCAGCAAGAGTGCTAACTTCCCTGCACCTTCAGGGCAGCAGCCTCTCCGTTCTGGCGGAGAGTGTGCACAGGCTGCCCACCCTTCTCAGGATGGGCCGGCAGCTGCAGCTGTCGTGCCCGTCCGCACTCCGCGGTCCCCTTCCAGGGAAGGAAGTCGACGCTCTCGTCCGCACTCGTCGGAGATAGCATCCTCTTCCAAGGAGCGGCATGTCTCTTCTGTCGCTCCTACATCGAAAAAGGGACAGGAACGGGTGGAGTCGGGCAGTGCCCTGCCCAACACACCTGCTGCCTCTTCTGCTGGATCAGGTCGTGGCCGGGGCCTGCAGCCCCGCGCCGCGAGCCAAGCCAAAGCTTTACCCAAAGCCCCGTCCCAAGAGGCGGAGGCAATGGATGACAGCAGTGAGGTGTTTGCGCCAGCGTCTGTTTAAGACGACATGGACTGGCAGACAGCTAAATCTAAGCATAAGAGCAAAAAACCAGTAACCCCTCCAAAGTGACGTAGGACATTCTTTTTTGCCCTGCGCGGCAAAGTCAAGGTTTTACTTTTACTTGTTCTTTTCTACTTTTACTTATTTACTAATCTTTTAACTGTTTTAGAATAATGTCTAAATTTACTTTTATGCAGTGGAACTGCCGCGGTCTTTTACGAAATATTGATGATGTCAATTTTTTTATGGACGAATTACGTCCTATAGCTCTCTCCTTACAAGAGACACATCTTAATGATCATAATTCAGTGTTACGTCGCCATCAGTTTTTTAGAAAAGATCGCCCTTCATCAAATGCATCAGGTGGAGCAGCTGTGGCTGTTCGAAGTGGAGTCGCATGCTCGCAGGTTCCTCTTTGCACACCTCTTGAGGCAGTGGCTGTGCGCCTTCTTTTGGATCGCCTCATCACTGTTGTATCTATTTATATTCCACCAAACATTCCACTGCATCTTCATGATCTCCAAAGACTTGTTGCACAGCTTCCTCACCCTTTTTTACTTTTAGGAGATTTTAATGCTCACCACCCGTTATGGGGTAGCGCCCGCCAAGACTCACGTGGTGGAGTCCTTGAGCGGTTTTTATTAACATCTGGGCTGTGCCTCATGAATAACAGAAAACCAACCTTTTTCAGTGCAGCTCACAATTCATTTACATCTATCGATCTTTCCATCTCATCCTCTTCAGTGTTTTCTTCATTGACATGGAAAGTCTTGGATAATCCTTTTGGAAGTGACCACTTTCCAATCATTTTGGAGAGTCTTGTTTCAGTTCCAAGCCTTATGAAACGTACCCCTCGTTGGAAACTTGACAAGGCAGACTGGAGTCTATTCAACCTAAATGCAGAGCTTAAGCCTTGCATGTTCTTGTCCTTAACACACGATGAAGCCACCACATACATTACACAACAGATCACTAATGCCGCTTTTCGCTTCATCCCTCAAACCTCCTCTAGCATCCCCAAAAAGTGTAAACCATGGTGGAATGATGATTGTTCCAATACTAAGAAAAAACAGGACAAGGCATGGGGTATATTTCGCAGATATGCAACATTCATGAATTTGATAGAGTTCCAGCGAAATAGGGCCCAAGCTCGTTGGACCAGGAAACAGGCCAAGAGGAAGTCCTGGAGAGGCTATCTGTCATCTATAAGCTGTTATGTCCCAGCAAAAGAAGTGTGGGACTGACTGCACAAGGTTGAAGGCAAATACCGATGCTTTACAGTCCCTCTTTTTCCCTCTGTAAGCTCTTTACATGACCAGGCCAATGTGTTGGGCGCTCATTTTGCAGCCGTTTCAAACTCATCTCATTACTCTTCAGCGTTTCTGAAGTTTAAAACAGATGCACAAAAAACGAAAGTCAGTTTGGCAGGAGGAGCCTCTGCACCATATAATCAGCCGTTTACAATGGTTGAACTTCAAATGGCTCTCAAAATCCGGAAGCATTCATCCCCGGCTCCTGATCGAATACATTATGAGATGATCCGCCATTTATCGGAGGAGTCACTCTCAGCCCTCCTGACATATGTCAATGAACTATGGAACGATGCACACTTCCCCGCCGATTGGAAGCAGGCAGAAGTAATTCCGTTGCTAAAGCCTGGAAAGGATCCTTCACTTCCTACAAGTTACAGGCCGACTGCACTGACTAGTTGCTTGGGGAAAACGTTTGAAAGGATGATTAATAAGCTTCTTGTTTATTTCCTGGAGCAACACAATATTTTGAATTTAAATCAATGTGGGTGTCGATCAGGACGTTCCACCATAGACCATTTAGTCCGGCTGGAGACTGTTGTACGAGAGGCGCTTGTAAATAGGCAGCATTGCGTATCTGTATTTTTTTATTTGGAAAAGGCTTACGATACGACTTGGAGGCATGGCATCCTACATGACTTGTTCATGTATGGAGTACGCGGCAGATTATTTCATTGTATAAAAGACTATCTTAGTGGACGTTTCTTCCGTCTACGGTTAGGCACGACAGTATCCAACAGCTTTCTCCAGGAGAATGGTGTTCCTCAGGGTGGAGTGCTGAGTGTCACCCTCTTCGCCATAAAAATTAACTCTCTTTGTCGTGTCATACCTTCCTCAATATCATATTCATTATACGTAGATGACATTCAAATTTCTGTAGCATCATGTAATATGTCTAGTTGTGAAAGGCAGCTACAACTAGCCATAAATAAAATGACTAAATGGGCTAACGAGAATGGCTTTAAGTTCTCTCCAGAAAAAACTATTTGTGTGCCATTTTCTTTACGGCGGGGTCTGTGGTTAGAGCCCTCTCTCATGTTAAATGGAAATACCATCGAAGTTAGAACTGAGCTTAAGTTTCTGGGATTGATATTTGACAGTAAGCTTAGTTTCGTCTCCCATCTCAAATGGCTGAAGCAGAAATGTATGCAGACATTGAACATTCTTAAAGTCCTCTCACACAAGTCTTGGGGTTCTGGTAGGAGGTGTCTATTTCGTTTGTACTTCTCTCTTGTACGATCGCGCCTTGATTATGGGTCTGTTGTGTTCGCGTCTGCTCGGCCGTCTGCCTTAAAAATGCTTGACCCTGTGCATCACCTTGGGTTGCGTCTTGCGACGGGTGCTTTCAGAACACCTCCTATTTTAAGCTTGTATGCTGACTCCAATGAAATGTCACTTGAAAAAAGGCGGCAGTACCTAAGTCTCGTTTATGCCTAGAAGGTTTTATCAGAACCCAGCCATCCAGCCCACAATAGTATTCCAGAATCTAAGTTTCATCGTACTTTCGAGCATAAACCAACTGTTATTCGACCCTTGAGCCTTCGTTTTGAGAGTCTCCGTCTCTCCCTTAACCTGCCACGTGAGGGTGTCCATTTCCTAGAAAGTGCATATCATACTGCCCCATGGGATATGAAACAAATAGCTTGCAATTGGTATTTTACAAAATTTAATAAACATAATGTTTCTCCACTCATTCTACAACAGGAATTCTTAGCTCTGCAAGAAAAATACATACATTACCGCCAGTTTTATACTGACGGTGCCAAGTCCTTAATGTATGTCGGCTCAGCTGTTTACTCAAGTTCGTTTACCCATGTAACTCGACTTCACAATGTCGCCAGCATGTTTACTGCCGAACTATATGGTGTTCTGGCAGCACTTGACTATATAATCAGGAACAAAGTGATGAAAGCCATTATATTTGTAGACTCTCAAAGTGTTCTTACTGCAGTATGTTCTATCACACCAACTACGAAAAAGTTGACTCGACTTGTACGGGCCAGAGCTCAACAGGGACTCGCTGGTGGGAAGGACATTAAGTTTTGCTGGATCCCGAGCCATGTGGGCATCGCAGGCAACGAGGCTGCAGATGGACTAGCTGCTTCTTCACAGAACCTTTTACCATCGAATGTCTGCATACCTTACCAAGACCTTAAAGCGTCCGTAAAATTTTCACTCTCGCAACTTTGGCAGTCTGAATGGAAGTTAGCCGATAACAATAAGCTTCATGTCATCAAGCCAGAACTTGGTGCATGGGAAACCTCGTATAATAAAAATCGTTTCCACGAAGTCCTCCTGTGCCGGCTGAGAATCGGCCATTCATTCCTAACCCATCAATACCTGCTTATAGGTGAGGAACCGCCGATATGCGAGCACTGTGGGGAAGCTTTATCTGTTCTGCATGTTCTCTTTCTTTGCCGTGGCCTTTTACAACAATACAAGATCTATTTCTCTGAGTTTTTCAAGTACAACATCCCATTTCACCCTGTCCTATTTCTAGGGGAGCAGCCTCTCATATCACTTGAACGTCTTTTAGCTTTCCTCAAAACTACAGGTATCTTACATAAATTATAGCCAAATTCTAGTCTAGTGAGTGTACTTTTACAAGTGTTTTTCAGCTTACCTAGTTTGGCGCAGTATGGCCATCGGAGCTCTTGCGCCATAAAACCCGTAAACAACAACAAGCAATCAGTACACGTCACTCTAAAGTATGGTGTGTTCCGCATTTCCGCTTGAACCGTGCTTTGCAATCACTGCATCATACCTTGCCTTATTTACTAAATAGATTTCATCTCAAAAACAGATATATATTCTCTGACAAAAGCTGAGTTGCATATCCGATTTATTTAAACGGAATTCCTGTGTATGGGTGCGCGTTCTATGCTTCTTCTGTTTTTCATTTTGTAGTACATGCTGTACAACGTTTCCACTTTGTTGTGCTTTTACTGTGTTTTTGGGTGCACGCCTACGTTCGTAGGCGAACGTCCATAACTACTGTGTAACAAACGTTGTGAATCTTTTTTAATATCCTACTCTTTTATTTTTATATTTCTGCCAAGTCGTTGAACTTGTTTTGCATTAGGGCCCCTGACAGAGTCAACTTACCTCATGATAGCTTTTTTGTCTGGAGGCCAGCCAGAGTAATTTTTTGGAAATATATAATTCACTTCATTTCATATCATTAAAAAAACGTGAATTTTGTCTAATCTTGAATTCCCTATTTTTGTTCTATTTCAGCTGTTCAGGAAGAGTTGACTGTTTTGCTGCCGTTCGAAGGCAAGGTACTTTATGAAAAGATCGGTAGGTGACGCATACGGTAAAGCGCACACTTTCTTTAAATAGCAGGATCAAGTATAGTGGCTTGACGTGAAAGCGGTGAAGTTAATTTCACTCGAAGGAGCTTGAATATAATAGATAGAATTTAAAGTAACGCCGGAAAGTGCCAGCAATTATCACCAGCTTTTCACAAGATATCAAAATAAGATTTATGTACCAGGGCTTTGTTTCTCCTGTGTCATTTAGCCATTTACGGTTGTTTGCGCTACCACCTCACCTGAGCGTTCAAATGAGAGCTAGTCCAGAATATTGTAATGCAGCCATGTATCGTTAATATGTCAGCTTCCGTTCCCTTAAATGTCGTGCGTACTGTGAGCCGCCTATAGCAGGAATACAAAAATACATAGATTTACTCAGTTCGTCCCTGAAATGGTGTCTTTATAGCAGAGTATCTATTTTAACGCGGTATATTCTAAGGAGACACGAGTGTAGTTGTTTTCATCTGGGGATACTACCCGGATAACACGCTAGAGAAACTCCCAACTTGGGCGAAAGTGTGGAAAACACTAGGGCTTAACTTTGGCCCAGTTAGGTTTTGCTCCATGGCGCTTGTCAATGTTCAAGTACGCTACCCATCTATAGCCCTAGTTGAGCGATCCTAGGGCATGTCAATGTTTTGCTTTCTCTGGTTTGCCACAGGAGTGCCAAAGTAAGTGCCATACTTGAGCCATAAATGCCAAAGTAAAACCTAATTTCGAGATTCCGGACGTGCCAAAGTTTTGCTTTTCTAGGCTAGGCACAGGAGTGCCAAAGTGAATGCCATACCTGAGCCATTTCTGACAAAGTAAAACCTCATTTGGGTATTTCGGACGTGCCAAATTTTGGCTTTTTTCTGGTTTGCTATGTGAGTGCCGGTGCCACACTGGAGCCATGACTGCCAAAGTGAAACCTGATTTGGGAAATCCGGACGTTCCACCGTTTGGCTTTTCTCTGGATCGCCACTGGAGTGCCAAAATAAGTGCCGTACTTGAGTCATAACGAAAAAAGTGATACCAAATTTGGGGATTCCGGATTTCTGTGGTGTGCCACAAGAATGCTCTTCCGCGCGGTTCAGAAAAAAATTAAATTAAATTATCGTTCTTATGGTCCGACGTCATCATTTCCGTTCCCAACCAGCACGGTGATATTTGGCAGTTTCGTGCCAGTACCGGCCGGAAATCGGTTCCAATATCGGCCTAATGTCCAGTTTTGCACCACCTCTTGATATACGGTAGGTATACATGCCTTGCACTGGCTTATCCTTACCCATTTCGCACCACAACTGAAGAGAGAGAAGGGAAAGCTACTTTTGTACGAATTCCGATGATTCGATGACGGGTTTATCGTCTATAATCTTCTGGAGCAGGGGTCAGAAACCCACGGCCCGCGGGCCGCATGCGGACCGCTGGGCGGTTTTATTTGGCCCCCGGCACGACGCCCAATAAGGAACCCCCTCTCCCCTTTGCAGCTTCCTCACAAACCCAAGAATCACAAGGAATTTAGGACTACAAATGGGGTTAGACAAGATCAAGGAACGCTTCGAATTGGCATTGTCCGGCATACCTATGCTTGTTCAGAGAACGTCTTCACTTTATTTTTGTTCTGGCACTTGTTTGGCAATGTAGGCCCAAAGATACTAGATGGCAGCCGAACTGCCTGGTAGTAAACCCAACTCTGGTCCTCGTTTGGTGATTTTGGCTCAATAAGACCAGATGGCAGCCGAACTACCAGGAAGTAAAGCTTAACTCTTGTACATCTTTGTCGAAATAGGGCCAAAATGCCCAGACGTTCGCCAAAAGGTGAGATTTAGCTCTACTTCGGCTTATTCGGGGTTATCAAGGCCAAAAACGCCCAGATCATTGTAAAATTTTTGCCCAAAGCTCTGTGCTTCCTGGGTAGATAATTTCTCATGCAATTTAACGTGTTAGAAACTGGTATCTCATCTTGCTGGTAACATACTTTACATGAAAGAATTGCTTACTAGATATGTACAAAACTTCAAGAATTAACATCCTTTCCACATGAATTACACAGAGTTTCTTATCTCTCTAAAAGGCTCCTGTTTACATTTTTTTAACTTGATGCTTGTAATTTTTTGTACAGAAAGAGTATAAGGATAATGTAAACTACCATTTTATACTCAAAAACAGAATACTTGAACATAAATTAATATATTTGATAATCACTGCAGTAAAAAAAAAACTTAACAGGAAGGCGGTCTACAGTGCTATTGTAGAATGAACCAAACTGTTTATGTTTCTTGGTGTAAAACGGCACAATACGTTGCTACCCAAATGGGACTTTAGATGTCTTAAAACGAAGACAACTAAGACAAAACTAAGGGTAAAAGAAAAGGAAGGTGACGAAAAGACAAACTGAGTTGTAAGTTACCGCGACGTGAGTGATCCTTTTTCTGGTGTGCTTGTATTTTCAGTGTGAGTGAATTTACTTTTGCGACATTTCTTACATTATGAATACCCAACTCGCCCAAGCATCGATTCTGCAAACATTTCATGTTTCAGTTCTTACAAGCGAAAACAATACTCTGGTGAACAAGATATATGACGTGGATTTCGAATGTAAAAATGCCAAGAAACTTCTGAAGAAAATTTGTCCTCAGCCCTGCAACATGATTTTGTCTCGAGACTTGAACACTGATTAAAATTGAAATCAGTTCAAACAAGTTTGGTATCTGCTGCTCCGTCTTTGCGAATTTAGTTATATTATATTATTCGTTTTGAGCTTGCCCAAACTGCCTCGGGCGCATTTAAATGTGTTTTGGAATCATAAACATATTTCACCAGTTCTAATTGACAATGTGTTTTTTTGTGTGAAATGTCTGTTCATTCTTTTTAAATAAGCGTGTGTTCATATGTCCTGTAACCCGCTACTTTTTTCGGTAACGTAGTAACGTACTCGTTACTTCTTTAGAACTGTAACGGGTGACGTACGGACGTTACTTCTCGGTCGAACAGACCATAAAGAAAATTTGACGGACCATCAAACTTTTCTGATGGCCCATCAGGCTTCTTTAATGGCCCTCCAGACCTCCTTGATGACGCCTGATGGTCCATCAGACCCTCCAAATAGACCATCATAGGGAATTTGATGGTCCATCAGACTTCCTTTATGGCGTGTGATGGACCATCAAAAGCGTCTTAATGGCCCGTCAGGAGCTCCAATAGCACCTGAATGTCCACCAGACTTCCCTGATAGGTCATCAAAGGCGTTTTGATGGTCCGTCAGGGTCTCCAATGGCAACTAATGGTACATCAGACTTCCCTGGTGAACCATCAAAAACGTTGGACGGTCTGCCGGAAGTTCACAACGGCACCTGATGGCCCGTCATACCATCGGGCGATGGACCATCAAGAGGGCTTTGTACCATCAAAGCACGTTGACTGGGTATAGTCTGGTACTTCCGCAAATCATATTCTGTAGCGGCTCTTATATGTGACGACAATATTCGATCAGTCGTAGGCGCGCGTGGATATAGGGGTTCTGAGCGAGTGTATGTTTTTCTTGACTCGACCGCAAGTAGGCTTAAACCGATCGGATATATATATTAACACGGTACTTATAATCGCCCTCATACCATCAAATTAACTGTCGATGGTCCGACAGGCTTACTTGGTGATGCCTCTTAGACCATCAAACATTTATTTCCTGGCGGTGCCTGATAGACCATTAAAGGCTTCTGTTTGTAGATCAGAGAGCTTCAAAATGTTCTTTGTGGTGACTGATGCACCATCGAAACGTTTTGATGTTGCCCGGGTGAGACCATCAGAATTTGTCGATAGGCAATCAAAACGCAAAAATGCTGATGGTGCTTCTCATAACATCTTTCGTTGGTGAAAAGAACCTGACTATATTCGGGATGTTCCAGCAGTGGCGGAGAAAAGGCGCCAATTATCTCACGTTGTCGCGCATGCATAAATTACATTCGGTGGGGAAAGCTGACAGCGGTGTGGCTCGATAACATATTGTTCAGTCGGTAATAATCAGCCTCAACAATTGCCCAAGGATACTGGAAAGGTAACGAAGACACCTTCTTATAGACTCAGGTATGTTCTTGAAACCACAGTTTTGTTTTAAATTGTTTTATTTTCCTTTGGTGAAACAACTTGTTCATGCGCTTTGTTTGTCAAGTAGATCATGTTTACAATCTAAGTAGCAGAGGATGTGCCCAAAAAGCATTTTGTTTGATAGGAAATTCATTTACTAGGCTTGCTGTGAACTAAATGTTTGCGAGGAAAAACGTTTACGAAAACGCGAATGCGGTATTACGAGGCTTACTCCATTCTCGGGCCAACGAGGCTCAGTGTATTGAACGCTCTCGCACGAAGCCGTCATGCCCAGCATGAACATCAAGTCATTAGGCCATCAGGTGTCCCAAAATACGATAGGCCATCGCATCATCAAACCATCACAGCATAAAACCATCAATGTCCCAAAATACGACAGACCATCAAACCATCACACCATCAAGCCATCACACCATCAGGCCATCAGACCAGCAATATCCCAAAACACGTCAGGCCATCATCCTGATGGACCATCAGGATTTTTTGTGATGGTCTTTTCGATAGGGTTATTCCAAGTAACGTGTAACCCAGTTACATTACTCGTTACTTTTCCCAAAACTTAGAAATATTTGATTTCAATATTTTTTTATTTTTGTCGCTGATCTATGTCCTTTTTTTTGTTTTCTTTTTGCAGTTTCTTTGTGTTTTTTTTCGTGAGTATTCAAGTGAAACCGTAAAAAAAATATAAATTATTATGTTCAGTTTCTGTATGAACATAATGTTTCTTGAAATATGGCGCCTATGCATACCTGTATCGTCAGAATTTAAAACGTGTTCATTCATAATTTAAAAAAAAACGGACACGAGGGCCGAGCTGGTTGGCCCGCGCGCTCCCTGTCCTGGAACGTGAGCCGCTCTCCTCTTTCAAGGCATCCGCGCTGCCCCCGGGGACAATGCATCATCTCCGGTCCAGGGGCACTGGCGCATCCCAGGCGCCTGATTCATCTGTGGGTGCGGGATTTTTCCCGCACTTTTCCAACATTACGTGAGAGGCTTCCCGCCTCGGCCATTTGCGCTGGAAGCGGCTTCTTCGTGCTAGCCATGGTGGATAAAGGTCGCGGTAAAAAGCAGGAAAGTTATAAAGATCGAGTTCGACTAATTTCGACAGTTTGATTCACGATCGGTCCGGTACAATTCCACTATAACCAGTTCATTTCGGCTTTGGCCTGTTCATATTCAAACTGTTTTCAAATATTTTTTTTTTCTATGGGGAAAACGTGTTTTTTTATGTCTCTAGCTAAAACAGACTTCTTGCACTGAAACGTCGCTTTCTAGTGCGAGGGCTCGTGCCACAAAGCAGCAAAATATGTTAAGAGAACGCTTATACGAATTCAAAGAATAGTAAAAAAGATAAGCGAACTATAGAGTAACAGTGGTTTTCAGCGGGATTTCTGGGTCCAATAAAATACGAGCTTGAGCCAAGAAACATTGCATAGCGGATATTCCCTGCCATTCCTTGGCTCACCCTATCTTCAATCTGGCAACATTCTTGAGTACTGGCTGTTGCTTGTGTTGAGTGGACCAGGGAATTCCTACGAACCACCATGGAACCTCAAAGCTTGGCAGAGGCCTTCCTACCTTGGCCATCTCTGACCGAGGAAAATCAATAGACAGCCACGGTAAATCAAACACTGGCCGCGGCTTGTTTACTCTGGTCATCAATGACCAAGGAAATTGATTGGTCAACCAGGAAAGACGTTCCCTGGCAGTTCCGTGGCTTTCTGGAGCAAGGAAAGGCTTTAAAACGCCAGGCTGGCATACAGACGCAAATGGCTGGGCAGTCGTGGCCAAGCTATCGCAACTAAGTGCCAATCCTGGCCGTATCTAAACCAAGCAACCTAAACCACCTGGGCAATGACATGTAAGACGAAATTAATAATACCGCATCTCTCAAATGATTTCACTTTTATATTAATTAATTCTACTTGTTTTAGGCAGGACTCGACAATACGACCCGGTTGCGAGCCAGACACGTTACTGACTAGGCCATGTCCGTCGGACTTCCTGGACACTGGCGGGAAGAGCATGAGAAGTGGAATGGAAGGTGATGCGAACGGGGCCCGATAATGATATTGCGCTCCACGTCTAAAGGCGAAGCTTCAGCGTCCGCCAAGAATTTTCCAGCCTTATCGTTGATAACGGTGCCTCACTCTATCACAGTAGTACGCGTGGTGGCACGGCTGCCAAAAAGGCAAGCTCTCTTTTATTCATGAACTTTTTCTTCTAATCTAACAGGTGGGAAAGGGGGGCCGGGGGGGGGGGGGGGGCGGAGGGGGAGTGTGTACTTACCAGGGGGCCGCGAGCCGCACATGAACCCTCGAAGAGCCGCAGTATGCCCACCCCTGGAATATACCTTGTACATTAGTGATAGCAAAATATATTTATTCAGCTCTTCATAATTCTTTCATCTCTATCAGAATAAAGGGTCGATCATAGTTTTAGGCTATAAAGGGAGAAGCCCCAAGAACAACGAAATTTATTGTTACAAAATAGTATATTTTTTACGTTAAAATTTCGGTTACCATCGAAGTACCCTTTGCCTGATGCAATACACTATTCCAGACGTTTGTTCCAATGCTTCAAACAGTCTTTAAACTCCTTCATTTTGAAAAAAATTTAGTGCTTCCGCCCTTTTCTCACCTTTTCCACATCTGCTCACTGTTTTCCTACCGGAGCTTCTTTCGTCTGGAAAAACAAATATCGCAAATTGCCCAGCAAATGTGTTGCTACGTGAAAAAAGTTTTTGATTTGGCGCTAGTGGTGCTAAACCATTAACGCTAAACCAAGTGTTTAGTGGACAGTTAGTGTTAGAGTTAGAGTTAGTTAAAGAGATATTGTTAGAGTTAGAATTAGACTTAGTTAGGGTTAGTTATTGATAATGTTAGTTAGAATTAGTGTCAGTTAACGCTAGTGGAGTTAGTGGTGCTAACTGCCCGAACTCGCGGTTACACATTTGTGGCTTCATTTAAAAAAAGAATTAGCCTAAAAATGTTTCAATATAAAAAAAGTAACACGGGGCAAGGTCGAGTAAATAGGGAAGGTGGTCAGTAGTGCCGTTTTCGGTTAAATAAATAAACTGCTAAACACTCAGCGTGGGGTTGGCAGGCGCGATGTCATGGTAGATGAGCCAATTTGCTGTTTTACACAACTCAGGACGTTTCTTTTGCAAATCGTATCGCAACATTCTCAAAACTTACAGAAAAAAAACTTGGTTGGTCGTTTGACCTAGAGAAACAATTATTAGGGCAATATCCCTCTCATCAAAGAAACTGATGATCACTGTTTGTATGTTGAACTTTACTTGCCGCGCATTCTTGTGTCGTGGGAAAGTGGTAGTTTTTTTTTTTTTTTATTATTGACTGGAAAGATGCTATTGCACCAAGTGTTTTCACAAGGCGCCCGTCTTTCTGGCTTCTTGCTCGCGGAGCAGTCCGGGAGAGCGAAGTCGTCTCGCCCCTCCTTGTACTTCTGACCAATAGGTCGCGCTTCGGCGCACTCTAGCGGTGATTGTGGAAAACCTGCTTGCCAATTGGTTATAAAAGACAGCGCACCGGGGTGCTATCCAATTTTCTTCTTTTGCGTTACTATATCTATCTCTGCGGGGGTCTTCTCTCCACCCTGGACGGTAGGACTTGTGAAAGTGCAAAGTCGCGAGGGTAGGGTGCTTTGATGGCTGACACTACGGACACAAGTGTCGGTCCGTGAGTCGTACCTAGTTCTTTGTGAGCCCGGTGGAACGGACAATTGTACCGCTGCCGTAGCTACCCCATGGTTTTTGGATAGAAATAGCTGGCCTTGCGTTTGATGGGTGTTCAATAAACAGAAGTGTTCCTCAGGTGGTGCATGTATCGTGCGTCAGAGTTATGCTTTGAGTACGTACTCAATGGACAAGCCCGGTTCGGTCTGCTTGGTTGCGTACCACGTGCCGGCTAGTGTCCATGGACTTTCCCACAATGTTTCGTTTCAGGGTCGTAGCCGTTGCACTAAAGCTCATATCCGGTTATGACTTCGGAAAAAAATTAAAGACGTTTACAGCTTCCTGTAACTCCGTATTAGAGCGCAGATCTTGAGGAGGAGGAACGGAGGTACTTAGGAGAGTGTATGCCCTCTTTCTCATCCGTACCCAGTCCTCCTCCTCTCCTCCTCCTATGCTCCTCTCCTCCTGCTTTTATCTTGAGGAATTTCGATCTTGAGGCATACCGTGCTAAGCAATGAGAAATATATATATATATATATTCTGGGGTGACTTCGCTCACCACTTCTCTGGAGAAAGCAAATGTATTTCTCACATCTGCAAGCTCCATTCTGTCTAAGTTCTGCCTGTGCCAGGAAACAGGACAGCAGGATCAAGGCGGGAGAACGAGACAGCGTTAAAGATAACACTTTGACGAGGCACGTGATAC